>NC_141040.1:15985000-16220000 GCF_052040795.2 Danio rerio
CTAACAACATGCTAATTCATGCTAGAATTGTGCTAATTCATGCTAAAATCATGCTAGTAACATGCTAATTCATGTTAAAATCATGCTAGGTACATGCTAATTCATGCTAGAATCATGCTAGTAACATGCTAATTCATGCTAGAATCGTGCTAACAACATGCTAATTCATGTTAAAATCATGCTAACAACATGCTAATTCATGCTAAAATCATGCTAGTAACATGCTAATTCATGCTAAAATCATGCTAACAACATGCTAATTCATGCTAAAATCATGCTAGTAACATGCTAATTCATGCTAGAATCATGCTAACAACATGCTAATTCACGTTAAAATCATGGTAATAACATGCTAATCTATCTATCTATCTATCTATCTATCTATCTATCTATCTATCTATCTATCTATCTATCTATCTATCTATCTATCTTTTCTTACTTTTTAAAACTGTTTAAACTAAATAAACTATTACCGTCAGGCTTTCACAAGCCAGCCTCAAAGTTTGTTCTCAAACTTTAAGAATCTAGTTTTAACTGCGCTGCTGCTCATTTGCTTGGTCAGTGCAACAAACATTAAAAACAATGAGTTACATAGTACTTTACAAATATGCTGTAAAACCTGATTCATACCGTGAAACCACTCATATTTTAGGCTGTTTTTCTCTTTTTCAGCTGAAAAATAAAAATGCCACTTTCAGATAATTAAAAAAATTCTGTGTATCCCTTAAATTAAAGTCTGCATAAAACTGTCACTACTTTAGCAACCTTAAAAGAGACATCAATGTTCATTTACTTTCTGATATATTAAAATAATTGCAATTATGAGAAAGTTCCGTGAACTGAAAACTGACAAGAGTGGAGTGTTAACTGTTACAAAATGCAAGTGGTCTCTGTCTTCAGGGCACATAATAAGAACCGGTTAGATGAGGAAACAGGCCAGAGATATCTTACTTAACAAACCATATATACAATAAAACCCAAACATTACATAAGCAAGAATGGATCATTGACTTTAAATCCTACCTATAGTCTATGATGATGTCACTTTTAATGTATAGTGAAGCAACTACTTGATACAATATGAGACACAATAGCATAACAACCAAGCAAACAAAGCTTAGACCAGCTGCATTCTTAACTCAATCCTTCTTATCTAAAAGTCTATTATATAACATCAGTGCTTACTACTCAGGGGCCTGAAAGTATTATCCCTCTAAATCATTATCATCAGCCTCGTGCTGCTATACGTGCCATGCAGATCCAGCTGCAAGTCTGACTAAAGGCTGGCAGAAGCTTCAAAATGAGCATCATTGGGAATGACATGTGTTGCACTATGAGAGTGATGTCATCAAGCTATTTGAGAGGAAGATTAACTTCCATTGGTATTAGCTTGTGCACATGTTGGTAATACAGTTTTTCTCCATTGGTTTGGCTTATTTCTTGAAACAGAAATTACATTCTCAAAATTTTAAGATCATTTGCCAAAACAGTGTTACAGTTTAGCACAACACTATAGCTCACTTGCAAATGCTCATATCTCTCCAAAAACTGTTCACTCATGCATCAAAACTCAATTCCTTTCCCATATAAAAATCAGTGCCACAAAAAAGCCAAATATTCTTCTCAACTGCTTTGGCTCACTTCTTGAAACAGATCGGACATTCTCGACACTCTTGGTGCTTTTGCCAAAATAATGTGGATGGTTCGGCACAACACCATGGTTCACCTGCAACAGCTCATACCTTTCCCAAAACAATTCACTCATGTGTCAAAACTAAATTTCCTTCTCATTTATAGTCAGTGCCCTCAAAATGCTTCGTCCTTTTGGCATTGTGTAAGCACTGTAAGTCAAAATGTTTAGATGTTTGTCACTATCGCAGAGGACCACTAAAATATCCATCATGTCCACCCTACAGTCTTAGCCCAGTCCTTCAGTGACAATGGTTACTGTACTGTTTTTGTCTAGCAAACAGAATACAATTGTGTATAAAACTGAAAAAAAGAAATAGGATTTTAGGATACGAGTAGCCTCCAAGGTTTAACGTCACACATTGCACTCATACTGCCAAGAAAATGGTAACTTCTTTTTTTAATTTTAATAATTAACCATGCACAAAGTAACTTTCATAATTCAAAGCAAAAGAAACAGTTTACAGCATAATAAACTATAATATAAAAACACAAACAAAAAACTAGAGTGCTATAAATAAAGCTGGAGTTTCATGACAGTTCTTCACTGTCTGCCGTCCTCACCCTTCTGACCATCCGCCTGCTGTAGTCTGTGTGGCCACAGATTCTTGTCCATATCACAGCGTATTCTCCCTTGCAATGCAACGAGGGAAGAAACGCCATGAATGTCACAACCATCCCCCCTACAATGATCAAATGTTCCCAGGATTCACAGACTGTACAGTATTCATGGTATTATGGTCTTGACTAATTTTGACAATTAAACAGACTATTGTGCATGTAATGACTTATAAAATGAAATGACGCGGACACATTTTGGAGAGAACAACCATTAGACTGAGAAATAACAATCAGTTTAGATCAACAAGATCTATTCACTTGGAAATTGGGCTAAATCTGTACTTAATCGTTTGCAAAGATGTACGTAGACATTTGCAATTTGATGAAAAGAATGAGAAATTCAATTCTGTTGTGAACAATTGCCAAGTGGTTTGGAGGTTTGTCCATATTGTTTTGAGAATGTAATTTCTGTTTTAAGAAATAAGCCAAACCAATAAAAGAAAACTGTAATAACCACTCATAATTATTTAATCATAAAAATGTTAATAATTGCAATGATAATTTGCACAATAATATGACAAACTTCAGCCTCATACAAATTCAGTTTAATTCCTCTTTATTTCTATAAACTTATAGGTTATAAAGCAGGGTGTCACGACCAACATGACAAAGCATCTGCGGTTGGCTCATATACTTCGCAAACATTGGATTAAAAGAATGGCGTGTTAGGTTCATTGTGCATCTTGGGTGCAACCAACATGAGTCGTGCATTTTAGTTTAACCTTTTGAGCGTGCTGAGCAGTTTGAGGTGAAACTAAACAACTCATTCTTTTTGCCTCCTCATTCATAAACAGCAGGATGTTTTCTCATGGAGCAAGTCTTATTTTTCTTATTTCAGCTAGAATAAAAGCAGTTTTTTATTTTTTTAAAGACATTTAGAGGTCAAAATTACTAGCCCCTTCAAGCTATATATTTTCTGACTGTCTACAGAACAAACCATCACTATACAATAACTTGCCTAATTACCCTAACCTGCCTAGTTAACCTAATTAACCTAGTTAAGCCTTTAAATGTCACTTTTAGCTGGGGGGAGGGGCAGGGAGGCTAATAAGTCTGACTTCAACTTAATATATAAAGTAGAATGTTCTTTTAACAGTCCCGATATGTTCAATCTTTTCTTTTGCAAAATTCCTAACTTTTCTTCTATAACTTAGACATTTTTTAAATCTGTTTCATTCTTTTAAAACCAAAAACCATGCAGTGCCTGTAAATTGTCGTTTTTCCATAAGATACACCTTTGAGAATGTTATCTTTTAATGTGTATAGTCTTTCATTTGATTTTTATAATAATATTATAATAGTATTTCAAGACACATTCACAGATGCAAATCTATCCTCGAAAACATGGCATAAGAGTGATGCATGTGTTGGATTATGATTTTTTTTTTTTCGTGCGTCATCAATTCCTAATGCTTTGGATAAAGTTTTTAATAAAAAGGCATTCATTTATATAGTATTAATAAGTATTTGTTAAATGAATTTAGTTTTTAAAAAATTAAAAATAAAACATACATACATATTAAAAATGTAAAAAAAAAACTGGTCTAACTGATAATAGTTATCTATTTCATTATAGATAGGATAGATATTTCATAAAGTGAGTTTAATTGATCCAAAACTTTTAATTACATTTTTATATTGTAAATAATAAAAGTTGCATCAGATTGATGACAACTAATCAGAATACCTGTATGATCGAGGCCAAAATTACTTTTTTTTTTTTACATTGAAACAATTGTTTTAAAAGTTTTTTTTATTTTTTATTGAGATATTCATTGCATTGCACAGTATTACAGCAAGCATTGAAACAATTGAATAAGTTGGCATGTAGATGCAATGTAATTTAAGCTCAACAAATGGACCATCAAAATAAAATGTGACCAAAAACAAACATAGTCTGGTTTAGTAATGTTAGTTATGCATAAAAAATGCAAAGCAAAAAGACTGTTTTGAACTGTTTCTTTACAAAGTGACATTGCAAACTAGTACCTGCCTGCCATTTAAAGCTATTTTCTACTGTGCGGAATGGTAAGGTTTGACACCGGTTTGTCACAGGTTTGGCTTGGCTCACTATGCCTCGATTTGCATTTCAACTGCAGATTAGTAAAGTGTTTAGGATTATGATATATGTTGCCTCAACTGCTTACTGAAAAACGTTTTCTTTCTGGGTCATTCCATCCAGCTCTCACTGGATCTGTTCCTCTTCTATTGACCACTATGATGCCACGGGTGCCTTTTTCTTGTGGTGGTATAAAAACAGTTTGGCCGTGTGAACCGACAATACAGCCGTAAATAATGCTCGTAGTAATGATTCACTCGAAACAAACATCAGCAGTGTGTTTGTGTATGGTAGGGCTGTGCGATTTGGGAAAATATCTGATTGCAAATTTTTTTTGGCAGATGTTGCAATTTCAATTTGATTTGTGATTTAATTTTGTAGTCAAGCTTCAGCTCAATAATTTGTATGGTGCATTCTAACTGCTGAAATGCATGCAGTGTTAGTTAAAAAAATGAACTAAAAAGATATTAGGTTAAACATTTATTCAACTTGTTTTTAAATATTCAGAAATCAAACACTAATTTTTCTCTAGAACAAACAGTAAACACAAATAAAATGACCGTACCTTTCTTTAAACATGTTAACCTCAAATTAGGGAGATAGTGTAGCTTATTATAAAACCAAAAAAATAACAATTATAAAATACAGAACACTCAGCAAAATAACATGTCTGAAACAACTCTGAAATTGTAATTTGCTGTTGCTTGCAACTGGATAGAGTCACTGACAATACTTTCAATTGACTGGAGCAAGACACTCCTCATGCCTGTGGTGCTTTTTTAGGTGCAGGTTGTTAATTGTATTTCCTCGCGCATTGGCAACAATTCTTACAAATGACCAGTTTTTGTTCAGTGTCTGACTTCAACACCAAAATATTCCCATGTTACCGATGCCCTTTTTTCTTTGATAGCTATTAATTTATCTATTAATGCTTCTGAAGCTGCAAATGCCACCACGCCACTCCTAAGTTTTTTCTCACTTGTGTGTTTTTCATTGTGGGCGTTTTGAATAGTTTATATGCGCAATTCTGATTGTGTAGAACGAAAGTGTGCTCACTTAATTGGCTAGTAAGACGATCACACACAGACAGCAGTCACATTTTTGTTGCAAGCGGAGGAGATTAAATGATACATATATTTTTTATATCACATCCTCTTGCGATTAGCTTGTTGCAGCGTTTCAAACACACTTGTTCAGTCGTGACATATCGGTGACATATGCAATATTGTTTCCACTACTCATTTGAATTAAGAAAATATTTATGGCTACTTTAGTCATATCACACATTAAAGTGAATTTTATATAAAATCATGGTATACACAACAGTCTCTGGAGTTGCTGCATCACAAATACCATAATGTTAACAATTTCTAAAAAAAAAAAAACTGAAACCTTTTGCTTGAAGCCTGGTACTAAAAAAGTACCAGATATTAGGTATAGAATGCACTGAAAGTCCCCAAAGATGAGCCCAAACTGAACTGCACCACACCATGAGATAGAAAGGGTCACAAAAAGCAAAACAGCAAAACTGTGGTGTTGTCTTTGAAGTCATACAAACATGTTGCTCTTTAGGTTTAGCTTCAAGTTCTGATGATTGTATTGAGGCTTTAAAATTCACAAAGTTGTGTTATTTTGAAAAGATAAATACAATGGTATAGATCAAGAATCATATAGTTTTTGTAAAGAATATCTGCATTTTTCTCTTGCAGTAAAGTAAAAGCCACTGGAAAACATTACTGGGATTTTGTCGACTGAATCAGAATGTAGCAAAGCAACCTTCGCTGGCCTACAAAAACCCGGCAGCCCTGCAGCACTCAAAAACCAACACATAAGAGTTAAAATGTCAGCCTGCATTTACATGTAAGATGAGTGAACACAAAGGTTGTCTGCAGAAGAGAGGTTTGCCACATAACAGCATTCCCTCAAGTCTATTAATAACAGAAAATAAGCCAGCCTCAGAAAGCCAGAGTGTGGTTATTATGGAGGGGCTTTACTCAGTAATATTGGGAACTTGAACTTCCCCTGATTACCAAGCTCTGGTACCTACAAAAGGACCCATGAAGGGTTTGCTTGTATCCAGACATATTACATAAGATAATCAAAGTGCTCGCATTGATATAACAAACAAATATTAAAATGACTAGTATGTTGGCATCAAAGTTGTTAGAGTTAATGAAGTCAACATCTGAACATTATCAGATGATTTTCACAAGCAGCTACACTGGCACATCCCACCTAAAAACCAGGCTTGATTTGATGTCTTTGTTTTTGTGTTTTGCACCATGACAAACTGCCCTAAGCGGAATTATGTTTTTGTTCCATCTCAAAGCCAAGTGAGAAGTTGAACCCAATGACTGAAGGATGTTTCCATGGCAACCTATAGCCCAGCCACATGACAGAGAAAGGGTGATGGGCCATTCAGAGTATGAGATGCTTATCAGGTAAAATGTTAACAGTCTCTAGGAACTAGTTATGAACTAGCTAATTAGTGGAGCTTATCAGATTTCTCCCAAGACACGCCCCTTATCATACGTCATCACTTTATGTGGTCAAGAAGATGTTCAGATAAGCTTATGTCTGTCCTATCACAAGACCACTAATACTGGTGAATAAAGAGGTGGAGTAACTGCGTTTACACCAAAAGCAGCGAGAGTGTCACAGCCAAAAGTCATTCAGTTTCCATGTGAGACAGCGGTGATAACCAGCAAGAAGAGATGCAGCACGTCTTCACCGTTGTGGGCATCGATGAGAGCTGAAATCAAGTCAGCTTTATGGTAATGAGCTGTTGAGAAGAGTTCAGAGAACACAGTCCAGTGAACCAAGGGTTGGATTGTTGTGGCTGCCAGATTTCTAGTTATTTACAATGTTTTCTTGCAGGGACATACATTAATAAAAAGTTACTGGTGAGTTACTGATGTACATTATTGTTATATATATTTTGTTCTATAAAAAAGCTGGAGTAAGTGAGATAAGATAAGTGGAGCAAAGCCACACCCCACACAACTCGATCTATTATAATTAAATGAATTTGCTAAAAACATTTTCATGCTAGAAAGCATGTTTTATGCGGGAATGTAACTGATTTGCAGATGTGCTGCAACGGTCCCTTTAAAAACTAGATCAATGTAGCGAATTTTGACGCTCTCGTTCTTGGAGCTGTGATGGCAGACATCGTTGTCAACAGGGTGGCCAGAACAAACTTTGATGCTCTCGACGCCTTAAGTGTGAAAGCACAGTAAGACATCTATGTTTTCTGTGATTGTTAAAAATCCAATTGTATTTTCAAAAACTTTGCATAGCCTTTCTAAGATGTGTGTTACGCCAGTAGATCAAATTGTTTGTGTTTTTATGTCAGGAAACGCATATTGTTTCCTCCTATTCTTGGGAGATTCTCTACGCCTGTCATTTTCATTAGGTCCGCTTGGGTCCAGACAGCTGATTGGTCAGGAGAGGTGCGACAATATAAATAGGAGGTCAGGAAAAGCGGAGGGCAGCGAACATTTCTGTGATCTTGATTTTGTTTATTGTTGTTGACGCAATTTTTATTATTTTGCTTAACCTCCATTTGGGTAAAATTCATTTGCACCTTTTTGCCCATTTTTGAGCCTTTTGTGCTTTTTGTGCATTTTTATACAAAAAAAATTTTACCATTGCTTTTGTTGATCAATTTGGTGGCCCAGCATTCCAACATCAACATCAGTTATGGTGGATAAGGAAGATGTCATACGACTTCCATCTTGCAAACACGCAGGTAAATTTATGTATGTTAGAGACACCAGGGGTCCATTCTTCATACGTGGAGTACTCAATTAGCTGGAATTGGTTATTGACGATTTAAATAAACTCAGAATCGTTACATTCTTCAAAATGGGTCTTTTCAAGCAAACACTTAAGGTATGTATCGAATGCTGATATTTTCTTACAGTGGTAGATAAACTTGGGAAAATAGTAAGAGTTAAAAAAATACAAATAAAAAAAATATATAATATATATTTAAGTTTAAAAGTTTCAAATATATAAATAAAACTTAAGCAATTTTCACTCTGAAATGAAGTACAAAACTCCTCCAAAGGTTTTGGAGAGAACATTAATTTATATGTACTTTAGATACAAACGTGTAATATTTTAAGGTATCAGCTTTATTACAATCTGTGTATGATAATAGACATGCACAATTTTCGATTTATGCAGTCATGCACATGTTTTGACAGCTAATATAATGGCGTTTTGGGTGCAGTAGTGCTGTCGCCTCAGAGCAAGAAGGTCGCTGGTTTGAGCCTCGGCTGGGTCAGCTGGCGTTTCTGTGTGGAGTTTGCATGTTCTCCCCGTGTTTACGTGGGTTTCCTCCAAGTGTTCTGGTTTCCCCCACAAGTTCGAAGACATGCGCTATAGGTGAATTGGGCAAGCTAAAATGTCCATGGTGTATGTGTGTGAATGAGAGGGTATGAGTTGTAAGAATGTGCAAGAGATTTTGAAATAAAGATAAAAATTTTGCCTGTTCTTCACGGTTTTAAACAGATTGTTCTGTGCCTTATTGTCAACATGCTGCCGTTGTTAATATATAATTTTTATGGAAAGAAATGGTACCATTTGTCCACTTAAGCAGTCTAAGTGTGTCTTCAATATACATGAAATGTTTTTAAAAAGCATTTACTGCTGATAAGACACCAAATTTACCACAGTTTGAGTGTTGCTTATGAAATTGTTTTATATTTAAATGAGAAATATATTACAATCTGAACTTTTTAATGACAGAATTTTCAATTTTGGGTGACATTTTCCTTTACGCATAAAAATAACTTAACATGCGGTGAAAGAGCAAGCATAAGGTCAGGTGCAATAAAGGCAGCCAATCACAGCAACGAAAAACAGGTATGAAGCCCACTGACACTGTTCACAGAGAATGAAAATGAGGATTGATTTTCACTTATGCAGACAATTTACCACAACCTGTTCTCTGGAAATATGAGGATAGAATGACTGCTTAAATTCATCTATAATGCGCACCTTAAGTCTTTGCGATGCAACTTTTAAACAAAGCACTGCATTTTTAAAGTGTTGTGTTGTATAAAGTTATTCTCGCTTTTAAAAAGAATTTGTGATTTTTCAGAGAAAGCTGCAGGAGGCGTGGAGGAAGACAATCACAACAGCAAGGAAGGAAATAGACAGGAGATGGAAAAACAAGAATAGAGAAGAGAGAAAAAAGGCCAGCAGGGAGAGAGGAGAAGAACCTCAGGCTGTGGGTCTGAAAGTATGCCAAAGCAGCGCCATGTCCTGCCCATAACTGCAGGCTGTGTGTTTCTCACACTGTTTTAACTTTATTCACTCTAAACAGAGCCATTTTAAATTGCCTGTCTTCTGTAAAAACACATTCTATGGAAAAAAAAATAAGTCATTGTATTACAAACAACTAGATTTTACGAGAAGTTATAGTTTTGGATTATTAGCTTTTCCAGCACTCCAAAAAGTTAAAGAACCACCCTGCTCTGGGGTGTAAATAGATCAATTTACAATCGAATGAGATTGCATTTACTAGTCAAAACGTAAAATGTACATTACACCAAAATGTAAAACAGTTAGTTAACACAAAATTGTCTTAGTTAGTTACCAATATATTTGGGCTGCACAATATATCGTGTCAGCATCAACATGACAATAGATCACAATAGTCACACCGCAATGTTAACTCTATTATTATGTCAATGTTGAACATTATAATCTTTCATTTGCATGTGATTAGAAGCCCATGACTATGAGGATTTAAAAAGCAGTCAGGCATAAGAAATTGTAACATTAGTAACGCTAATAAAGAAATACTGTTGGACTTTAAAAAAATAAAACACTGTTTGTTTTAACTAACTTTTTCTTTGTTGTATTTATCTATGCTTTTACTTTGATTATTAGATTCTATGCACACACACACACACACACACACACACACCAATTATACATTCTTTCCAAATGGATATACAAGTCATCTAGTGAAATTGTATTTGAATTGCAATATACATTAGTGACTAACAAATATCGTAATGTTAGATTTTCCCAAAATCATGCAACCCTATTACTGCTGACTTGCATTAAAGAAAAATTTAACCTTTTAATATTTAGCTTACAACAACACAGGTATAGATTTCAAAATCTTCCTTTTTTACGAATCAAAAACACTAAAAAGCTGAAAACCACCAGTCACTGAGAGGCCTCCGTGGTCAGACAACCTAGCAGAAAAATAAACCCACTTTGCTCATCTTCCTACAACGGCATATCTGATCATTCAAATACAAAAACACATGACATGCTGTTCAAATACAGCAAATCTGATTGGGAAATTCATTGGAAATTTAACCTATCTGTCTTGTATGAGCAAGTGATGCGAGTTTTCCATGTAAACATTATCAGTAAAATGTCATTAAACACAGGAACTGTTTTTAAGTTAAGCTATTTGCTTTCCAAAGGGCAATAAAAAGTAACTGAATATTCAAACTATTTTTGTAATTATGCATCCAAACAAGAGCTCCATTCTGGTTCCCAGAACCTGAAACCCTAAATGCGGAAAGATGACAGCCGAAGTGCAACATTAGGCATGGGTTCTCTATTATTTGGCCTCTTCTACTGTGTCACAGTGCATGGATAATATTTATCTCAAGGTACATTTATGCAACAACAACACTGTCTAAGTATAACAGCATTTTTTAAAACGATCCCCATTCCCATGGATTCACCAATGAAGACCACTAATAATGCGGCATTGTTTGCTGTTTGTAGTGTACACTGAGACAACAACGTGTTCATTTTCAAAACCTGTTTCCAGAAGCTTTGCATTCTCAGGGTCCTAAAACACATTTACGGTGTAAATTAACAAATAAAACTCCCCACGATTATCTACATTAAAGGCTGTCCTTACTTCTTAATGCACGGTAATGTTTTAATTCCATTAATAGTACTGCATTTGTAAACTTTAAATGTATTTTGAGCAGATTTTCTTTTGACATTGTCAATACCTTTTTCACACTGCAATTCCACTTTTTGCAATTCCTGTTTCTTGCTGAATATGTTGTGCATAAAAACAGAAAATGAACCATGTTTACATGTGGCTTTACATTACTTATATGAACTAACGGCTTACTCTTCTTTGAAAATTGTGCGAACGTAAAGGCCATCAGCAAAATTGTGAAAGTAGCCGGAAATCATGAGCTGCGTTTCCACTATCCCGCCTAAAGCGAGTGAGCCAGGGCAAGCCAAGGCCAGTTGCGTTTCCTCTGTCACTTTCAGGGCCTAATCGGGCCAAATCGGGGCTTTCTTGGGGCCAGCGGCCAGCCTTTTTCAGCCGGCCGAATACCTTGGGCCAAAGAAGGCCAGCTGGGGCTTCGGGGCAGAGTGAAAGGAAAGGCGTAGTGCGGACACAGTTTTCCGATCGCACACGAGTACATGCGCCAAACAAATCAATAAATAAGGGAAAAAAAACAACATCTAGCCTTATAGGCTGTGGTCTTTTTGCCTATAATTGCCCTTATGTTTCCCTTTTGAATCTAAGGCTGTTGCATAAAATAATAAAGTTTTAATTTATAAGTGATTTTTCTTTGCTGCGTCCTCCTTGATGTTTCAATAACGCATAATAATCTTTAAACCATATTGAAGACACAGCCGGCAGTAAAAGTTGTCGAGAGTTTTTGTCAAGTTTAAAAGGTGTGTTTGTGCGCGTTTAGATGCCTGTATGTGTGTGTGACACAGAGCAAAAGTGCGCTCCCTTCACAGCTCTGTTTATGCCGCGAGCGGCTTTTTTTCTTTTCTTTATTTATTTTGGAGATAATACACAAATACAACAGAAAGACAGAAAACTTAACAAATGACGTGTCCACTTTTGTAGACTCAACACAATAGTGTCATATCTTAGTAAAATAGCCTAAGATATTGCAATAATTTAAAGAATTACAAATAGGCATATCGGATAATAAAAACAGAGTTAAATAAATAAACGAATATAAAACTAACAAAAGCTAGCTACAACAATTTAGGTATGTACAATACATAAATCAAACCGTTTTAAAGCCATAATAAACTAATTTTACAAAGGCCTATCTAAAAAAAAAATTTAAGATATTTTCTAAAAACAATAAACACCGGAGAAAGTGTGAAATATTATTTATAAAGTATTTTTATAGGATTTTATTAATTAAATCAAGCAAACAGCATTTTTTGGTTGAGTGAAAGCAGAAACTAGGTGACCTTTTTTTCTGTAGGCTAGGCTTTTTTCTTAAATACATAAAGAGCTTTATTAGTGGATAGGTGCTGAGCGCAACAAAATATAGGCTATATTTTATTACTTGCTCTTATGTGCTGAAATACTTAACACTTTACTATACTTAAGATTTAATATGCAACATTCTTAAATAAAGAAGAATCACCTATCAAGTGTCATATAGCCTAGGGAAAAAATTATTTTAGGTCTCTCCATTTGGGCTGAATGTTTGACAGTGTCTATCTAAATGAGGATGTTATAAAATACATTTTCTACCGAGGTTTTAACAGAGAATTTCTGTGGTGTTATATTATGGATGGTGCGCTCCCTGTGCTTAAATGCGGCTATTCATTTTCAATAGGAGCCAGGGGCGAAATCCAACGCAGTGCATTTTAGAAGGTGTGAGCGTCAAGGACAGTTGAAATCACGTCCATTTTATGGTAACGATCTATGACGGGGTTTGGCAGAAACCTATCAAAATGTACCCGTCCACCACTTGAGTGGATTCAAGAGAATACAGTCCAATAAACTTTGGTTCCGAACACGAGTTCAAAAGCAAATCCAAGCACAGAAGTTGATAATTGCTATGCTTTGTTATGTAGGATGTGCACAAATTAATGTTAACGTGAAGACCAAGGCTATTAAACGTCTTCTGTAAACAGCATGATCAAATTAGACTAGAACTTAAACATTACCACAAATCCGCACTCCACAAATGGCTTTTAATTGATTCATTTCTTTATACAATATATCAACGTATTAGATCATCAGAATGGGAATGGCAGAGTGGTGACGTGAAAACACAGCATTATTTGGCGGATATGTGAACATACAGTGTGTCTGAAAGCTGCTTAATTGTCATCAAAACAAAAAGAGTTTTCCTGGTAATTAAAGGAATATTTGCTCAATAATACTACTTTGCCATCAATTAATGCCATCAAAACTGAGAAATGTTGGTCAGAAACATACATTTACCCACAGATTGGCATGCAAGCAGCAGTACTCTAAGACACCATGCTAGTTTTTTAGCTCAACTGTCAGAAATGCAAAGCAGAGGATTGTGAGATACCAAAGGCAGTAAAGGACACACACTGTAAAAGAAATGCTTGTTTCCACACACTCTCAGAAATAAAGGTAAAAGAGCTGTCACTGGGGTAGTACCTTTTCAAAAGGTACATATTGGTACCTCAAAGCTACATTTTAAGTGCATTTGGGTACTGTTATGTACCTTTGAGGTACCACTAAAGACTCTTTAGGTACAAATATGTACCTTTTGAAAAGGTACTGCCCTAGTGACAGCTCTTGTACCTTTATTTTTGAGACTGCACAATATACATGTTGGGACAACATGAAGGAATCAGGTTAAACCATTAGTTTTTACAAATTTAAGTTGACTGAACATAAAACATTTAAGTTGTGCCCCAAAATACTCAAGAATTATGTTGTTTTTGCTTATTGTAAATAAGTAGTTTAAACAAGCAGCAAACATAAGTTGTCTGAGAGTATGCTGCCTTCAAAACTAAATCAAAGAGGTAACACTAACTTGTATTTGGAAATGTCTTTATGCTAGAGCTGCACAATATATTGTTTCGGCATTGATATCACAAATGTGCACATACACAGTCACATTGCAAAGATATGCAATGTCCAGTCTTGAATTATAGTTGACAAGAATCAGAGTTTTTTTATATGAAATTTATATGATTTATGCAAAAAAAATTTTTTTGAATTTGTCTTGTTTCCAGTTCAAATATCTACACTTCAAAGCGAAAATAAGATTATTTCCCTTACCCTATAGGCAGATAATTACACATGCATTTACACTTATTTCTTTTAACGGTGAAAACTAAACAATATTTTTACTTGGTCTAAGAATTGTTTTGATATGTGATATATTCAAAATGCTTTTCTTAATTTGTTTCATCTCATTTCTACTCCAAATATCAAAACAAAACAATTCAAAACAATTTCTTATGATTAATCAATTTCTGTAGCCAAGTACAGTTCGACTCAACAGAAAAACGTCAAATAGCGCTATCCAAACCTTCTGAAACTGTATTGATTTCACAATATTTAATCGCAGAAAAATAAAATATCGCAATATCAGATGTTTCCAATATCGTGCAGCACTACTTGATGCCTTCTTACCACTCAATGAAAAGCTTTTGAATGCAGCCAAGCTAATAGTAGGCTGAAGTTTGAAAAGAAAGTAATGCATGCCAAATAAAAAAAAAAAAAAAAAAAACACACACAAGGTATTTATGAGCTGTGAGTTTTTGCACCCCTGGCGCAATTCTTATGCAACTCACTGGTTTCCTTTTTTTATTATTATTTCATACTTGCTTTATTTAAACTGGGAAACGTCCCATCAATATCTTAATGTTACTGTTGCTGTAATCATAAGCGATGAGCTCAAATTTCTAGGACATCAGTTGCTGTGATAATAAAACTAGCTTTCTAATCAGCTGTTATGAAAATTGCAGTCCGATGGCACATCAGGCCGTTATTAAAATCATCAATCTGACAGGGCGGCCGACAGGCACAGGGTGTAATTGTGTTCTTGTGTCTCACTCCAGGTACTGAGACCTGCGTCAGCACCCCTGTGTGCTTAGTCAACACATGACCAACCCTAATCCACCACCTGTCTACGGTGCATGCCACATCAGCCTGGCAAGGATAGCAAGTGCAGAAAAGCTAAGTTTATCAAAGATACACACAAACTCGAATATTCTCAAAATATCACACACTGAAGTAAGAGTTAGGTTCTGCGGTCTGGGCAAATTTAGGCCTTAGCAGTCTAGCTAACTAAACAGTAGCCTATTACTTTTAACCCTTGTGCAAGACTGTAAAAAAGTAAAAAAAAATAGTTGGACAGACAAAAAAAATGTCAGAGAAGGTATCATATTTTAAGAATTCTTTAACAATTTTACTGACTTATATTTTAATACCTGCATCAGTCCTGATAATAGCTACAACAACAACAACAACAAATTCACGTACAGTTGAAGTCAGAATTATTAGCCCCCTTTTAATTTTTTTTTTAAAATATTTCGCAAATTATGTTTAACAGAGCAAGGAAATTTTCACAGTATGTCTGATAATATTTTTTTCTACTGGGGAAATTCTTTTTTGTTTTTCTTCGGTTAGAATAAAAGCAGTTTTTAATATTTTAAAAACCATTGTGAGGTTAAAATTATTAGCCCCTTTAAAGCTTTTTTTTCTGATAGTCTACAGAACATACCAACGTTATACAATAACTTGCCTAATTACCCTAACCTGCCTAGGAAACCTAATTAATCTAGTCAAGTCTTTAAATGTCACTTTAAGCTGTATAGAAGTGTCTTGAAAAATATCTAGTCAATTATTATTTACTGTTATCATGGCAAAGATAAAATAAATCAGTTTTAGAAATGAGTTATTAAAACTATAAATCTTAAAAAATAAAATCTCTCAGTTAAACAGAAATTGGGGACAAAAATAAACATTACATACATACATTACATTACATTACAAAAAGAAAATGCCTCATTATATTATATACAGATTAATAAACCTGCATCAGTCCCAAAATAAAACAAATATTCACATAATTACATAATTTAAATATTTTCTGCCTGCTCAAAAGTTCAAAGGCAGAAAAGGGGAAAAAATATATACCATATTTGTTCCAAGAACAAACATAAAAAAACATGTCTTTATGAAAACATGAAAAAATGTGGCAAAACATCACAACTGATGTATAATAATATATATTACATAATAATTAAGTATATAATATACAAATTTAAGCTTTGCCAAAAAATAACAAAGCATTAAAAAGGCACTGGGAATAAATATTGCCATTTTAAAGGTTTTTTTGGGGACATATTTGTCCTGAAGTTCCTGAAGACTGTAAACATATAACACAGTGTGTGTGTGTGTGTGTGTGTGTGTGTGTGTGTGTGTGTGTGTGTGTGCGTGTTGTTTTGTTTTTTGTAACTAGTGTAAAATAAATTAACTCATGGTAACATACAACAATGTTGACAAAAATACACTTCTCAACCACAGATAATTCTGATGTAATAAAAGAGCGATAATGTTGCATATTGTTTAGTTAAAAGTAATCCAACGTTATGAAATAGTTACTGTTAATATTTCCCTACATGCTGAGCTTGACAGACAATAATTGTCCATAATTCATGACCATTATTTATGCATAGAATACATGCTGGCCACAAAATGAATCCATATCAGCTCATTACCATTATGGTCAGATTTAATCTTCAAAAAAATATAATAAATGCATACATCAATCACGGAATAATGTTAAATTATTGATTACAGCTTAACAATGCATGGTGGGCTTTCTGTTTTCTGAACATTGCGTTCCCTACATCCACACATATAGTGGACAGCTGGTGGTCCAGTACTGTTTCAACAGGCTGACAGCAAATTTCAAAAGGCGTAAGCATCAACCCCACAACAATAAATGAATAAAAACAGCACTAGGCTTATTTAATTTGATGTCTTCAGCCATAAAGCTTATAAACACACATCCCACCTCTAAAGCGATTGAACTAACGTTAGCATCTAGCATCGATGCTATCAAGAAAAAATATAGAGTTTTGAATGACGTCGTTGTCAAAGTATTAATGTTTTACAGCTTAGATACATTGTAACTGTGTTGTATTAAAATAATGATTTGACTTACCAGCACAGGAGAGCTAAAACGGAGCACAGGAACAACACGCGCAGCTTCTTCATTATCTTCCCGCGGGGACCAACATCCTCGCTTTTTTATCTATTCTCACCCTATACTGACGACAGAGACAAAGACTAGCTAATAATGCTAATTGTTCGCAACTGTATCAAGGTAAAGGGGGTGTGTTTCACGGTACAGAGCAGACACTTGGGTCAGTTTTCTACGTTTAAACCCCCCGTTGAGAAGCGCTGCCCGCCTGACTGCTTCCCGTCTGCGTTTGCTCCGTGCTGCTGTTGATCCAGCGCTCACAGCTCCTGCTGCCTCGCCCTCGACCAATAGAAATCGAGTTTTACGTTGACCCCGCCTACTCTTTGGGGTCTAGATGAGTTGGAAGTTTTGTCATCAGACGCGTCAGCTCGAATGATAAGAGGTTTGAAAGACTTCCAGATCATTCGCTTGGGGAAATAACTTAGCAACTTTGCTATATTTTAGCGTTAAAATGTTTAATGACTTTGGGGTTTAAAAATGTGACTGATATCTGAAAAAACCCTCAAAATGATAAGAGCAGTTTAATGTATTTTTAAGCATTTTAATTAGCAATAACTGCCTAGGCTAACTTCTTGTGAATCGTTATTAGCTTAGTTTGTAATAACTTTCATTTAAAATGAACTCAAAATGTTTAGTTAGTGGTTTGTGCGCCACCTATAGAAATTTCCGAAGCAACACTTTTGGCCATTAACCAGTGTTTTAAAGAAATAGTTCATCCCCAAAATTTAAACATTTGTCATCATGTATTCATTCATACGTTTTCTTTTCGGCTTAGTCTCTTTAATAACCAGGAGTCACCACAACGGAATGCACCACAAACTAATCCAGCATATGTTTTACACAGTGGATGCCCTCCCAACAAACACATATACGTTGTAGCGATGTCTGCACAACGTTGTATTTTTTTAAAGGCAACGTTGTCTCTTACGTGCTCGCTACATTGTCACAACGTAGAAATGTAAGACGTGAGAAGGCTGTAGCAACGTTGTCGTGCGACATTCAGCAACCGCGAGGCGGCGTTCTTACTACTTGTATTATTTTTTTTTTGTGGCAGTTTATCAATACTGCCTAGAATACAGGATAAGCAGCAATTCTTTTCCAGTATTGCTAAATATGAAATATTATTCATTTATTTTTCCTATTTAATTTAACAATTGCATGTGTAAACTTTAAAGTGTAAAAATGCCACACAAATGAATATAATCAAACTTTTTATTATATATTTCACAACATTTAATACATACAGTACACATACAGTATCTAATTATAAGCAAACAGTATAAAATAAAGTTTAGATTATATATATATATATATATATATATATATATATATATATATATATATATATATATATATATATATATAATTAAACTAAAGGGTAAACAAACAAGAAAAGTAAACAAGAAATCATTAAAATGTAAATAAATATATAAATAAATATATAAATTAAAATTCAAACACTGGGCAGTGAAGCTCTGGACTGGAGAATACAGCAGACCGGGGAGCGCAGCTGAAGACAGTTGTAGTTGTTGGTATGGAGAAAGCAGTCAGAGGAAGAAACAAATTCAACGGATAATCCAGCTTCAGAGATCCACAGCAGACACAAGTCAAAATAGGCAGTGAACAAGAGAGAACAGATCAGAGCTTGACACAACAGCACTACACAGGAAATGACTATGACTAGCAAGTTATTGAAGTTTCAGACATTTATTGTAATTTCATTAAATATAAAATCTCCAGAGTAATTATGTAGCCTATACTTTATTTTATTGTTTTCATAATATATCATATACCAAAATTACATACAATTAAATAAATTTAGAGTTACAGGGAAAACAGGTTTAAGTTAACAGAAGTCAGAGTTAGTCTCCGAATACTTACTTAAATTATGAGAAGAGAAAGAACAGGCCCTGTAGTTATGGCGTTGCTCGCTGTAAATGGAATGTTAAACTTAGTGTCATTTTAATAACAGCTGTACAAAATTATAAAGTAATTTTTCATAAGCATGATCTATTTTCCACATTATGGACATGCTGTTTTAGGTAACATAACTACATTTAATAGTAAATAGAGTAGTATACTTCTTACCTCATCCAATTCTTCTTTCCATAGATCAGGAATTACAGCAACACTGATCTGAGGTGAATTCAACAGCTGAAAACATTCTGAAAGACAAGTTACATGAGTAATTTGAAAACAACAGTGAGTGGTTAAACAATAGAGTTTTATGCAACTTACGCATAATTAAAATCCAGAAATTATCAATAGAAGAGTACCTCCATGTAAAAATAGCCTGTTGAGTAAAGAAAAGAGTGGGTTTTAAATAAAACATCAAAAGACCAATCAAAATAGAAATTTAGACTAGCTTACCTTTTAATTACTATCTATATTAATTAGGCATATGAACATTAATTTATATACTTTAACTTATAGGGATAGCTCACCCAAAACTGACAATTCTGCCATTTTAGCCTCATCCTTTATTTGTTGCAAACTTATTTAGCTTTTTTTCTGCTAAACAATAAAGAAGATATGTTAAATAAAGCTGGAAAACTGTAACTATTTAATTCCATAGTGTTTTCCTACTATGAAAGTAAATGCTTACAGTCTTTAGTGTTCAACAGAATAAAGAAACTTAAAGGTTTGGAATCACTTATTATTTACAGGGCAAATAATTCGTGAGTACATATCATTTTTGAGTGAACTGTCCCTTTAACGGGACGCAATCTACACAGAGATGCTTTGTTTTTAAAAGTTATTTTGTGTGTTTTGTAAAAAGTGGGTCGGCTTGTGTGATGAAGTATCATACTAACTGATCACGACGGATATGGAAAAAACTGAACTTCAAAAACATTATTGTCCATTTGACTAAAGACAAGGCGTAGGTAAATAATCAGGAAATGTTTTATCGAGAGATTTAACATGTGATGTTGGAAAAGATTGTTGTCGAAATCGTAGGTTTGTTTGAATATTTACGATTTACGTATCTTATTTAGCAAGAAGAAATAAAGCAATACTCACGTCTCCTCGGTCGTTGATGAATGAGACGACGGCTTGTTGAAATTTAAACTGATTCAGCTGTGACCAGTAAATGTTGTACAGTAGTTGTCCACGCCACCTAAGCACAACCTAAAGTATGCGGCCCTCGTGATGTTTAAATGGCAACCTTATGACATCGTTGTGACAACGTTTAGCAACAACGTAGAATCCTCAACCTTTTTGCAAGGTTGGTACAACGTTGTAGGAAGGTCGCTACGTTGAGGCAACGTTGTGTGTTTGTTGGGCTTCAGCTGCAACCCAGTACTAGGAAACATCTATACACATTCATTCACACACATACATCACAGACAATTAAAATTAAGTTTATTCAATATACCTATACCATATGCCTTTGGACTGTGGGGGGAACCAGAGCACCAGGAGCAAACCTGCACAAACATGGGGAGAACATTCAAACTCCACACAAAAACGGCAACTGGCCCAGCCAAGACTCGAACCAGTGATCTTCTTACTGTGAGGCGACAGTGCTAGCCACTAAGCCATCATGTTGCCCTTGTCATCATTTACTCAACCTTTATCATTTGTTTCTTTCGTTTGTTATAAACAAAAGAAGGCGTTATGAACAAACCGTTGGCTTCCATATTTGTTTTTCCTACTATGGTTACCCTTTTCAAACATTCTTCAAAATAGTTTCTTTTGCATTTGACAGTAGAAAGAAACTTATAAAGATTTGGAGCCTCTTGATCGTGAGCAAATAGTGAGCAAACCATTATTATACAATAACTTGCCTAATTACCCTAACCTGCCTAGTTAACCTAATTAACCTAGTCACTTCCCAACAAACACACAACGTTGCCTCAACGTAGCGACCTTCCTACAACGTTGTACCAACATTGTAAAAAGGTTGAGGATTCTACGTTGTTGCTAAAGGTTGTCACAACGATGTCATAAGGTTGCCATTTAAATATCATGAGGGTCGCATGCTTTAGGTTGTGCTTAGGTGGCGTGGACGACCACTGTACAACATTTACTGGTCACAGCTGAATCAGTTTAAATTTCAACAAGCCGTCGTCTCATTCATCAACGACCGAGGAGACGTGAGTATTGCTTTATTTCTTCTTGCTAAATAAGATACGTAAATCGTGACTATTTAAACAAACCTACGATTTCGACAACAATCTGTTCCAACATTACACACACACACACACACAAAAGCCGTAATTATTACGAGCGAGTAACATTTCGGCAATCCGTTAACGGACGGCAACAACATTAAAATCATTATGTTAAACCTCTCGATAAAACATTTCCTGATTATTTACCTACGCCTTGTCTTTAATCAAATGGACAATAATGTTTTTGAAGTTCAGTTTTCTCCTTATCCATCGTGATCAGTTAGTATGATACTTCATCACACGAGCCGACCCACTTTTTACAAAACACACAAAATAACTTTTGAAAACAAAACATCTCTGTGTAGATTGCGTCCCGTTAAAGGAACAGTTCACTCAAAAATGATATGTACTCACGAATTATTTGCCCTGTAAATAATAAGTGATTCCAAACCTTTAAGTTTCTTTATTCTGTTGAACACTAAAGACTGTAAGCATTTGCTTTCATAGTAGGAAAACACTATGGAATTAAATAGTTACAGATTTCCAGCTTTATTTAATATATCTTCTTTATTGTTTAGCAGAAAAAAAGCTAAATAAGTTTGCAACAAATAAAGGATGAGGCTAAAATGGCAGAATTGTCAGTTTTGGGTGAGCTATCCCTATAAGTTAAAGTATATAAATTAATGTTCATATGCCTAATTAATATAGATAGTAATTAATAGGTCTGCTAGTCTAAATTTCTATTTTGATTGGTCTTTTGATGTTTTATTTAAAACCCACTCTTTTCTTTGCTCAACAGGCTATTTTTACATGGAGGTAATCTTCTATTGATAATATCTGGATTTTGATTATGCGTAAGTTGCATAAAACTCTATTGTTTAACCACTCACTGTTGTTTTCAAATTACTCATGTAACTTGTCTTTCAAAATGTTTTCAGCTGTTGAATTCACCTCAGATCAGTGTTGCTGTAATTTCTGATCTATGGAAAGAAGAATTGGATGAGGTAAGAAGTATACTACTCTATTTACTATTAAAAGTAGTTATGTTACCTAAAACGGCATGTCCATAATGTGGAAAATAGATCATGCTTATGAAAAATTACTTCATTATTTTGTACTGTTATTGAAATGACACTAAGTTTAACATTCCATTTACAGCGAGCAACGCCACAACTACAGGGCCTGTTCTTTCTCTTCTCATAATTTAAGTGAGAATTCAGAGACTAACTCTGACTTCTGTTAACTCAAAACTGTTTTCACTGTATCTCTAAATTTATTTAATTGTATGTAATTTTGGTATATGATATATTATTAAAACATTAAAATAAAGTATAGGCTACATAATTACTCTGGAGATTTTATATGTAATGAAATTACAATAAATGTCTGAAACTTCAATAACTTGCTAGTCATAGTCATTTCCTGTGTAGTGCTGTTGTGTCAAGCTCTGATCTGTCCTCTCTTGTTCACTGCCTATTTTGACTTGTGTCTGCTGTGGATCTCTGAAGCTGGATTATCCGTTGAATTTGTTTCTTCCTCTGACTGCTTTCTCCATACCAACAACTACGACTGGTCTTCAGCTGCGCTCCCCGGTCTGCTGTATTCTCCAGTCCAGAGTTTCACTGCCCAGTGTTTGAATTTTAATTTATATATTTATTTATATATTTATTTACATTTTAATGATTTCTTGTTTACTTTTCTTGTTTGTGTTTGTTTACCCTTTAGTTTAATATATATATATATATATATATATATATATATATATATATATATATATATATATATATATATATATATATATATATATAATAATCTAAACTTTATTTTATACTGTTTGCTTATAATTAGATACTGTATGTGTACTGTATGTATTAAATGTTGTGAAATATATAATAAAAAGTTTGATTATTAATTTGTGTGGCATTTTTACACTTTAAAGTTTACACATGCAGTTGTTAAATTAAATAGGAAAAATAAATGAACAATATTTCATATTAAGCAATACTAGAAAAGAATTGCTGCTTATTCTGTATTCTAGGCAGTATTGATAAACTGCCACAAAAAATATTAATACAAGTAGTAAGAACGCCGCCTCGCGGTTGCTGAATGTCGCACGACAACGTTGCTACAGCCTTCTCACGTCTTACATTTCTACGTTGTGACAATGTAGCGAGCACGTAAGCGGCAACGTTGTCTTTGAAAAAATACAACGTTGTGCAGACATTGCTACAACGTAAATGTGTTTGTTGGGTTTAAGCTTTATAGAAAAGTCTTGAAAAATATCTAGTCAAATATTATTTACTGTCATCATGGCAAAGATAATATAAATGAGTTATTAGAAATGAATTGTTACAACTATTATGTTTAGAAATGTGTTAAAAATCTTTTTTCCGTTTAACAGAACAAAAAAACAGGGGGGTCAATAATACAGGGTGGCTAATAATTCGGACTTCAACTGTATAAATATATTTATAAATAAATATATAATTATTTTATATTATAATTAATAATTATCATTATAATTATAATTATAATTATAATTATAATTATATTTATCTATTTATTTATTTATTTATTCATTTATTCATTTATTTGTTTATTTTTTCTTTACATTTTGTTTATAATGTTCTGTTGTTGTATATTTTCGCTTAAAAAAAAAAAAAAACATCAGTTATGGTCGTCTTCATCTTTTGAATGATGATGCCATTTATTACATATTTTGGAACCCCAGCCAGTGAAGACAAACGGTATTTAGGTGCTCTATAAAAAAAGGTCATGACAACACATGTTTTAAGTAACTTAATTTTAATGAGTTATTCAGGTTTCAACTAAATTCTTTAAGGTAATATGTTTAGTCAGTTTGATCGATGTACGTTGAGATGACCAGAAAAGTTTATTTGATTTAACTAAAAAATAAGGGCAGAAAGACGTTTCTTTTTTGCAATGTTTAGTTTAAAAATCAGTATTACATTGATTCATTCAATCTTATTTTCTACTCCTTCGGATATGTCCCTTTATTCATCGGGGATCACCACAGCAGAATGAACCACCACCTTATCCAGCTAATGTTTTACACAGCGGATGCCCTTTCAGCTACACCACTGCCAAGTTAGTTAATTAAATTCACCTATAGTGCATGTCTCTGGACTGTGTGGGAAATCAGAGCACAAGCATCCAAAGAAAAACCCACACCAACATAGAACATGCAAACTCAAACCAGCGACCTTCTTGCTTTGAGGTGGCAGTGCTAATCATTAAGCCATCGTGTCACCTTATTACGTAAATATATAAATAAAATACACATACTCTCATACAAATGAAAAGTTCTGAATGTTTTGCTCATTTGCATCATAAAAAGTGCATGGATTTGTTCAGTAAGTTGGTGTAAAATGTTTGACAAGTTCTGAGATTTGTACTTTGTGTAGCCTATTTTATAGTCTTTATTATTTTATATTTATGCATATAAAAATATTATTCTCTGGAAAAAAATTATTTAGACTGAAGAAATAGAGTCCAATATACAACCTTTACTGAATATAATCACAATATAGTATGGAGCACAAAACTAATTTTTTTTTTCCTCAAAAAACTTCATTTCCCACAATGCAATATTTCAGGACGTCGAGTTAAATGCCAGAGGATGACGCTGTACATGTGCAGCCTATAAATATTTAATTTGCTCTCACAAAACAAGTGTTCTATAAATTTATGTTCAGCTTTAGTCAATTCTCTTAGAAAAAGCTGAGTAATCAGTGTTGGAACATGTAAAACCTTCAAATAACGTTTGACCGTTTTTGAGGCGGGGTCCTCAAGTTATGGCATTCAACTAGTCCGGTGAGCTGAGCTGTCCCGAGCAGCAGCTCAAGTTTACACAAGAAGAGTAACTTTCATCGCTTGTCGGTAAAGTTTTGTCCGTGTGGAGCGATGCGGTGGAGTATGGAGGTGTTGAGAGCGTGTGTGGCGTGTTTGTCTGTGTGTGTCTCTTTGGCCAGCGCTTTCTCTCAGTCTTTGGACAGCGACTTTACGTTCACTCTGGCCGCGGGACGCAGAGAATGTTTCTTCCAGACGATGAAGAAAGACGCTTCACTGGAGATCGAGTACCAGGTACTCTCATTCTCAGCCTCTGCGTGTGCCTGACACTGATTATGATGATACACAACACAAATACTTGTTATTATATCGATTAAATGTAAATAGATATGAGGCAGTTTGAGTTTATGTACCAGACATGTTTATTACCAGAACGATTGATGACATTTTAAAATAAAAAAAGCTGTTTAATTGTCGTATTGTTGTGTCCCAAAATACAAATGATTAGTTTTTATAAATCTTAATACTTTGTCATTGTCCTTCAAACGACAAGCCATTTAAAAACCTTGTCAGGATGAAGTTTTTTATGCATTTAAACCAAATGCAATTATTAACATGGTCATTTATTATGTAAAATATTTTAATAAATACAGATAAACAATAAATATATTTGTAATAAAAACAACTCCCCCAATATTATATTTGTTATGCTGAATTACTATTATTAAATATTATTCACTCATTTTTAGATTTTTTCTCCACCAGAATGTAATATGTTTAATTGTATAAAATAACTTTTTCATTTATTCATTTTCTTGTTGGCTTAGTCCCTTTATTAAACCGGGATCACCACAGCGGAATGAACCGCCAACTTATCCAGCAAGTTTTTACGCTGCGGATGCCCTTCCTGCCGCAACCCATCTCTGGGAAATAAAATAACTTTTGAAAATTGTATTAAATGCAAACACCATCAAACAAGGAACGTCTCCCTCTTTTTAAAACAAAATGTGAAAATCTAAAAGGCAAAATTCTGTCAAAGTTTAATAATTTTAAAATAGAATTTAATATAATTTTAAGAATCTTATAATAGAAAATTATGTATTTATTTGTGCATTTTCACTTATCTTCTTTTTATTTGAAACACAGAAAGAAATATTTTTAGAGTTACACGTAGAGAGTTTATATTATTATTTATTTTATTATAGTTTATTCTGATCTATTATTATTTTTTGTTGAAAATATATAATATGATATATTGAATAATATGATATTGAATAATATGTGATAAATTGAATAAAATTATCTATTATTTATATTTTTATTTTATTATATGTATATATATTTTGTACCACTCCTACGACTACTGCTATTTACTGTGTCTTTTTATAATATATGTATGTTCTTTGGTTTTTAATGTAAACTTTATAAGCTTTGCCAATACATTTGTAACATTTGTCATGCCAATAAAGCAATTATTGAATTGTATTGAATTGAGAGAGTTATAGAATTTTTTAGATGTACAGTTGAAGCCATAATTATTAAACTGTGAAATTTTCTATTTTATAAATTTTTAAAGTCTTATTTCTTTTAGTTTAGCTGTAATAAAAGCAGTTTAATGTTTATTTTTATTTTTAAAGGTTAACTACAGAAATGCACCACTGTTGTCCAATGACTTGCCTAATTACCCTAACTTACCCTACCCTAACTTGCCTATATTTAAGTAGTAATTAAGCATTTAAATTGCACTTTAAGCTTAATACTAGTATCTTGCAAAATAGCCAGTAAATACTGTTTATCATCATCATGGCAATGAAATGAAAATGTTTTTAAAAAAAATCTTTTTTACTTTTTAAATAATTAGGATTTTACAGAAGGGGCTAATAATATGTTTTCAGCTCTCCATGCAGACTTGAGATTTTTCTCTCTTTTCCCCCACTGATTGTGAAACAAACTGTCCATTATGCTCTTAGATATGATTTTATGCAATGCAGTATGGCTAATTGAAATGATTCTTCAAGTTGTGACAGAGTTTAGAGAAGTGGCACAATGAAGCTAAAGGTCAGTTTTGACGAAGAGGATGTACCCAGAGGACTATTTCTGTAGACTTGTGTAAATGAAATCTCTTATTTGTCTCATACTCTCTCATAAAAAAAGGTACGGAAGCTTTCACTAGGGTGGTACCTTTTCAAAAGATACACATTTGTACTTAAAGGATCAATATTGGTACCTCAAAAGTATATATTAGTACCTAAAAATTTTAAGAGGAACACTTTTGTACTTTTTAGTGACAACTCGCGTATCTTTATTTCTGAGAGTGTAGCAAACTCAAATAAGGCTGGGTATTGATTCAGATCCCCCAATTTATTTGATTTTGATTCACAGGGTTTCTATTCCATTCTCGATTTGATTTCGATTCACAAGCATTTGATATGATTTGATTCTTGATTCATTTGGATTTTGATTCATAAGCTTTCAATTCTCTTTTCAATTTTTGATTTCAATTCAATTTCGAGTCACAAGCATTTGAATCGATTTTGATTTACAAGCTTTTGATTTAATTCAATTCTTGATTCAATGTGATTTTTTTTTTCACATGCTTTCAATTTTCGATTTCAATTCAATTTTCATTTACAACTATTTTATTCAATTCTGATTCTCAAGCTTTTGATTCAATTCGGCTTCAATTTGCAAGCATTTAGATTTTTTTCCCCAAGTAATCGACAATTTGATTCAATTCTTTATTCAATTAGATTTCGATCAACAAGCATTTGATTTTAATTTGATTAACAAGCCTTCTATTTTCGATTTCAATTGTGATTTTCTGGCATTTGATTAGATCCTGATTCTCAAGAGTTCGATTTGATTCAATTCTTGAATCAATTTGATTTCGATTCATAAGCTTTTAATTTAACTTCAATTCAGAAGCTTTCAATTCTTGATTTTAATTTAGTTTCCATTCATTAAGCTATTGAATTAATTTTGATTCACAAGCTTTCAGTTTTTGATTCAGTTCTATTCAGAATCTCAAGCTTTGAATTGATTCTCAATTTCGATAAAATGTTAATTAACAAGCATTTGATTTCGATTCACAAGCTTTGGATTTCATTTGATTCTTGTTTCTATTAATGCAATTAAATTTAATTTAAACAATATAGAAATTTTCAAAACTGAATAGGGTGAACATCATTTTACAAATATCTACAATATTTCACCTCAGCATGGCAAATTTCTAAGTTTTTGTTGTGTGACCTGCCGAGACAGATTTTTGCTTATTTTATTTATAAGAACTAAATTAATAATAATAATAATAATAATAATAATAATAATAATGATAATACAACAATAAAAGAATAAAATGTTACAATTAGAAATGTCAACACTAAAATATCTTCTCATTTAAAGTCCAAATATAAGCGTATAATAATATTTGTTATATTTTCATTTAACATTATAGCTGTAAGCTCAAACTTTCATATTGTGAAGTCAGAATCAGCGCTGATCTCTCATTAAGGGATATCTATGTGCAGGTTTTGGATGGAGCAAGTCTAGACGTGGACTTCCAGTTAAACTCACCCAGCGGCCACATCATAGCCTCTGACTACAGAAAATCTGACGGGGTTCATACGTGAGTTTTGCTTATAACACAGTTTAGTCAGAGTCATGAACTTTCTGCTCCTCAAATAGTAATGCGTGTGCTTTCTCTGTGACCTTTTGTCCTCAGTGTGGAAACAGAAGAGGGAGACTACATGTTCTGTTTTGATAACACATTCAGTGCGGTTTCGGAGAAAGTCATCTTCTTTGAGCTGATTTTGGACAATATGGGAGAGGACGAGGAATCGGAGGACTGGAAAGCGTATGTGCAGGGAGCAGATCTTCTGGACATGAAGCTGGAGGATATTATGGTAAGATCACACCCTTAGTTCAATTCATGTTTATTTCTATAGCGTATTTACGATGTAAATTGTGTCAAAGCAGCTTATCATAGAAGTTCTAGTAAATTGAAACGGTGTCAGTTCAGTTTTCAGAGTTAAAGTTTAGTTTAGTTCAATTCTGTGTGGTTTAAGTCCAAACACTGAAAAGCAAATCTGTTGATGCGCAGCTCCAGAAGTTTCAATGTGTTTACATGACAATAACTACATTAACATGGGCACATATAATCTGAATTTCCAAAAATCAGAGTGAGGGTTAATCGCAATATGATGGTTTTATGTCAGGAGTTTTTCCCCGTTTATATGCGATTTCCATTATTCATATCAATCCCTAAGAATTGTGGTTATTTTTCTCACCGCCATTATTTACACGCCTTATTTCAAAACACAACCGATGAAGTTAAGCATAGTTTACCTAAAAAAGAAAGTGCACTCACTGTTCACTCCCCCTCAAGTAATTGCAAACATAAGAGTTTCTTTCTTCTGTTAAACACAAAAGAGGATATTCTGAAGAATGCTGAAAACCTGTAACCATTGACTTGCATAGCAGGAAAAACAAATACTATGGAAGTCAATGGTGACAGGTAGGGCTGGGTGATTCCTTTGATTATTTTTTTTATTAATATTAATTCGTATTTACATTTTAAGACAATTTATTTATAATTTTTAAAACAGGAAAAGATTAAAAGATAATCGGGCCTAACTCAGCATGAATGCTGTTTTTCAGCAGGTTCCTGCTCTGCAGAACAAAAAAAAACAGACAGACATCTCATCCATCAACACAGTACAAACAATCACCAAACATATAAAGTAGAGAAAAGCAGGCTACTATCTCAGTGGCTACAGGGATAGTTGACCATCAGATGACGAGCATGGGATTTTTTTTTTTGTAAAGTCTCAGTGTTGGTATTGTTTTTAGATGTTGTGGGATCTCATTCCATGCTTTTGTGAATACATAAAAGAAAGATCTCTGTCCATAACATTTTTTTTAAAGCCGGTAATGGCGAACCTTCATTTGTTGCAGATCTGGTGGAACGATCTGTCCTTGTGTTAAGTTTTGGTACCAAAGCACAAACGGCTGCTGAGGTTGCGCTATTTAAAATTTTATAGGACAGTTTAATCCCTGTGTTCATAATGTAGTTTAGAAATGGTAAAGCATTAGAAAGTGATAGAGCAAAACAGTGATATGTCCATCCAGAAAGTGGATCTTATAGGCCCTATTATACAGTCTAGCTATTGGCTCCAAGATATTATTTGTCCACTTATCCAAGATATTATTAGTCCACTCTTTGTATTACGTTGCCTGACTTCCTGTCTGGGTTTCCACCTTGATTATAACAGACTGAACACAGGAAGACTTGACAGCCTAATTTAACCAAATACATGAAGTTAGGGACGCGTATCGCACAGCTAGTGCAAATACAAGCATTTAAGTGTCTTAAGTTGTGTATTTTTCTTTTGTTAATACCTTTCGTTTGATGTGCTGTGGTCCACTCTCTTACACTGCTCCAGCGCTGCCTGACGAGGGGATTTACATTCAGACTAATGCAATGATTAAAATGATACATGACTTCATGCTTTTTTAAGTCACATCTTTGTGGATTATGTCAAGACATATTCCCTTATCAAGTCGATAAACTCGATCTTTCAGCATGTATGAAGGACGTAAAAACCTGCCATTATAAAGACCGCGCTGATCTTAGTTTGGTTTGAACATAAGCAGAGGCGAGCAGCTGTAGTAGTGAAGTACAAGTAGTGGTGCAAATAAAAAAGAAAAATAGAATAAATACATATTTTTATATATTAGACTCACACCTGGTGCTTGTATTTGCAGCAGCTCCACGTCCACAACTTCACGTATTGGGTTAAATCAGGCTTTACAGTCTCAGTGTTCAGTCCCTTACTTCCACTATCTCTTTTTAAGAAAACGGCACCAGCATCACAACCTGTCATTCAGTCAGAAGAAGACAAAGTCAAAGCTGAGCTGACAGCCTTTTTGATGTCTCCAGATGTAGATTCAGACACAGACCCACTTCACTTGTGGAAGGCTAATTAGACAATCTTTCCCAGGCTCAGCCCACTTGCAAAAAATACCTCTGTATTCCTGCTACCAAGGCCCATACTGAGAGCAAGTTTAGTGCAGGTGGGAACATTATGACCTGTCACAGAGCATCTCTAAAGCCTGAAACAGTAGACAGATTGGTTGTCCTCTCAAAAAACCTGTTACAGCTACATGCAACTTATCAACAACATGCTTTGTTTACACGATGGTCTACAAAGTGTTTTTTTTTTGTTTTGTGGTGTTTTTATTTTTTATTGTTGTAAATTTGCTGAACTTTTTGAGTTGACTGATGTAATGTTTACTTTGGTTAATAGGGTTATTTTTTTACTATAAAATCAAAGCAGAAGTATTTATTGTTTATTTTAAATTGCACAATATTTACTGATAAAATATTTTGCAACAATATTTAACTCATGAATTTGTTTTACATTTATTTACACTTTGTTGACAAATTCATGTATGGCATGGCCATTAAAATACAATGTTCCTTAAATGTTTCCAATTTTTTTTTCAAGTTGCTCATAAAGAGAAAGTTACTTCAGTCATGTTGTTGTAATGTTTTAAGTTGACTAGTTACACAATAAAAATATCTAAATCATGAATTGGTCAAACTTTATCAAAAAAAAAAAAAAGATTTATTTATTTATTTTTTATTTTTTTGCCTTATCGCCCAGCCCTAGTCACAGGTTCATAGCATTTTTCAAAATGTCTCCTTTTGTGTTTAATAGAAGAAAGAAACTCGGAAAAAGTTTGAAACAAGTAAAGGATGAGCAAATGAATTTTCAGTTATTGTAAAAAATTAATGATTGAAAGAGAGAAGAGAACCCAGTCCAGGAGACCTGAAAACAAGCAGAATTTTTTATTGAGACATGTTGGTTAATCTGCAGTCATAGAGCGTCTTTAAGAAGTCCATGTGTCTGCAGCAGCTTATTGGAGGTCTGCAGTCTGCGAGTTTTATCACAAGTCTGAATTAAGACAAAGATGTCCTGTCTAAAATGTCTTCTTAGGAGGAGGGGAGATGGCTAAACAAAGCATGCAAATTAAGTATTAATATAATACATGATAACTGGCATATAGGTGTTCGAAACCAGCTACTGACCACACAAGTTAATCAACAAAAGGGCTTTCTTTGGCCTAAATCAAATCAAATCACTTTTATTGTCACATCATCAGCAGCATGTCTGCTATGATGAGTGCAAAGCTTTGGTGCTGGCTCCAGACAGTAAAAAAAACAGATAGTTCAAATACAACGACAGTGCAAAATACAGACAGTGCAAAATGCAGACAGTGCAAATACAACGACAATGTGAAATTGACAGTGATATGTACAATGAATAGATGTCCACATAGTTGTAGGCAGTATTGTTTCAAGTATGGATTGGTTAAAGTGCAGTGCATGCTACATATTGATGGTGTGCAGGGAGGGGTATGGAAGAGTCTGTGTGTTAAGTGTTCATCAGCCTGTTAGTCCTAGGGAAGAAGCTTTCCTTCAGTCGGCTGATGCGTGATCGGATGTCTGCCTGAGGATAGCAGAGAGAAAAGTCTATGGCTTGGATGGCTGGAGTCACTGATAATTCTCTTCACTTTCCTCATGCACCACCTGGTGTAAATGTCCTAGAGGGAGGAAAGCTCACCCCCTATTACGCGTCCAGCAGTTCGCACAATTCTATGAAGGCCTTTGCGATTGCTGCTGGTGCTATTTCCATACCAGGTCGTGATACAGCCAGACAGGATGCTTTCCACAGTGCAGGTGTAGAATGAGCGGAGGATGTGGGGGCTCATTCCACACCTCCTGAGAGAAAAGTATCACCCAAAGACAAAGGCAGAGTCGTTAAAAGCCTGCCCTGTAGCAATTGCATCACTTTGGCTTAGCCAGTTGTCAGAAAGAACGAAAGCATATAACTTTTCAGTTATATGTAGATTATTGTTCATTTGAAACTAGATTATATAAATTTATATTTCCTCAGTTTTAGGTGAACTACCTCTTTAAACTAGCTATTACTGACCGCTGTTTTAACTCATCGCAATGTAATGCAAAACATACTTGTATGGTTGTATTCCAAAATGAGATGTCAGTGCCAGCTAACTTTGTCTGCGCTTCGATCCTATTCTGTAGAGGGAAAGCTTCAGAATGTCACAGATATCATTCGTAAAGCTGTGGGAACTTGTTTGAGTCTAGAAGCCACCTTGAAAGGGGTTACCTTTCACCCTTACGCACACATGCACACTTTGTTCAGGAAGGAAATAAAGCAATTAAGACGTTTACATGCATGAATACTAACATCAAAATTTCTAAAAGTGCACTATTTTTTTTCATAAAAGTAATTTTTTCATACATATTATTAACAGAACATTTAGAAAAGAGGTGCTGGGTGATTTATATAATAATATATTAATTAATTGCATAATTATTTAATAATGCACAAAGATGAAAATTTCAAATTAAGCATACACTACCATTCAAAGCTTTTGGGTGTATATATATATATATATATATATATATATATATATATATATATATATATTTTATTTATTTTTTATATTTTATATATATATATATATATATATATATATATATATATATATATATATATATATATATATATATATATATATATATATATATATATATATATAGCACTTTTCCTACATGCATATAAAACAATATACAATATATATATCCCTTATATATCTAAAAATAAACATGGATAAGACGTGGAGTTTTACCCAAAAAAAAATTCTTTAAACTTTCTATGTAGAATGGTTATGGTTTCCACAAAATAATTAAGCAGTAAAGTCATTTTTAACATTGATAATCATCCTATAAGCACAAAATCATCATATTAGAGTGATTTCTGAAGGATCATGATGACACTGACATGATCATGATGTAATGGACCATTTTGTGTGATGTGATTATGTCACTGGTTCATGAAGATTTCCTGCTTGTCAAACTACTTAACTTTACATAACTGTAAAAAAGCCAACTCAATCCTAACCTAATTGTTTAAACAGACATCAAAACATTAATTATTAATATGTGGATCTTATTGGATTCTTGGAAGCTATGGAAATTAAAAATATTAAACAGGAAATATGTCAGGATTGTTATTGTTTACATCCGTCAAAATGATATATACAACTTTTAATAACCGCAGAACTTTCAGGTGTCACAGAGTATACCAAAGAAATCACTTTCAAATGTGAAAATTACAGAGTATATTGCCTATGGAGATGTTTTAAATTCTGTTAATCGCTATAATCATCATCTAGAATTATCTTTATGTGAGAGGGATCTTTGTGAAAGGGTTTTTGAGAAATGCACAGCAGTAATCAGGAACAGCATGAAATACAAATAATGGGAAATCATTGGTCTAAAGGTGTGGTAAGTTTAACTATGGGTATGGAATGTGGGTTAGCAGGAATTGAATCATCCATATATGAATGAACGTCATGCAGACAATGAATATATTAGTCTTGTACTAGGGCTGGGCGATTAATCCAAAGCAATCTTCACAGGCATTTTGTGAGTGACACCGGTTGTAGTAAACCTCCAGCACGCATTTTCAGTTGGAGCAACATTTACTACACAGAGTCCTAGTCCACTGACAAGCTACGCAACATCACGTTCTAATAGAAAATCAATTTAATTGGATGATAATGAAATCAATAATAATTATGTGATAATGCCAGTAATGTACATACACTGAAAAAAATGGTTCAAAGATGATTTTTTTGGATTTATTACATTTTAAAGTTGTAAACTATTTATTTGGGCTGAATTTAAGCAAACAAATTACGTTGAACATTACTAAATGTAATTTTTTTGTTTAAATTCAACCCATATATATCGTATGCAACAATTTTGCAGAAATCATTTTTTGTCAGTGTAGCTTCTGAAATCTCTTTCACACTGCGTGCATAAGTACAGTAAAGGAGCACAGTTTTTTATTTTTTTTTAGATTACTGCTTCCATACAGACTTAGACTTCTGATTCATTTGCCTATGAGTAAATTACTTGGCATAAGAAATGGCCAAGCTATATGCGCTTCAAACTGGCATGTTCATGACTGCACATTAAAATGAAATGATAAAAGAAAATTTAAGTTTAAAAGTTTACAACATCAAGCAGCATAACCAGCTCTTTTGTATGCTCAAAGATGAGTAGAATTGAATGGACCATAAATCTTAACACATTGTAAATGTCTGCAACATTCTCATGGGAAAAATAAGGAAAATTCAGTTTTTTAGTCAGGGAGAGGTCTGGGTCATTTGGCTTAAGGCTGATTTATACTTCTGCATCAAGCGCACACGTATGCTATGGCGCGGACTACGCGTCTACGCACACCTCTCAAAAAATGTAACTACATGTTGCCACGATGCGTAGCGCAAGCGCTGTGATTGGTCGGCTTGGTATCGTTGACGAGTGGGGGTAGGACAGAGAGCCGCATGAGCTCGATGGAGCGATTGTTTACAAGTGTGGAGTCCCGTGGAGGAGCTCCGGATGGAAAGTTTTGTTTTGTTTACCTCATGGTTAAAGCTGTTGCACGTCCGCCTCAAAATGAGCGAGTCTGAGCTCCTTGTACATTAAGGAAGCGTTCAGAAAAAACAAAACACCAGCGAAGAAACTCGACACAGAGAAACATAAACACCTCCTGCCAACTAGCATTTCGGAAGTGTTAATGCAGACCAACAGAAACGGTGCGCTGAAGTATAAATGCACAGCTACGAGCGTTGCATTCCTGTTGGTCATGCCGATCACTTGACACAGAAGTAAAAACCAGGCTTTAGAGTGGGAACACGATGTGCTGTAAATGCTGAATGTGAAAATACCACATATAATAATATTTTTTTTTTACACTAAACTCACTTCATAACTTCAGCCGAGCGTTTAAAATAAATCCTTCTGTGATATGACTCCGTAATTGTGTGCTTATTAGTCACGTTGAACCAATAAAAGCAGTCATTCTTCTGCTTGTAATGGAATGCTTTTAGGATTTCCTTTTTTTTTATAGTGGGTGTATTGAGTTTCCACATAAGAGCGCCACCTGGGGTTTAATATAAAGATGTTTTAATTATTACTTTGATTTGTTAATGTTGCGTTTTTGTTCATTCATTAATTTTCTTTTCGGCTCAGTCCATTTATTAATCTGGGGTTGCCACGGCAGAATCGAGCCACGCAGCAGATGCCCTTCCAGCGGCAACCCATCTCGGGAAACATCCATGCACACTCATTCACACATACACTACGGACAAATTAGCTTATCCAATTCACCTATACCACATGTCATTGGACTGTGGGGGAAACCAGAGCACCTGGAGGAAACCCATGCGAACATGGAGAGAACATGCAAACTCCACACAGAAATGCCAACTGACCCAGCTGAGGCTCGAACCAGCGACCTTCTTGCTGTGAAGCGAACGTGCTACCCACTGCCTGCATTTTTGTTCAGTGTCTGTTCAAATAATTATTTTATTTTTATTACAAAGAGCTTTCCAAAATAGTTAGTTTCTTTGGTTTGTTATCTGCCAACTGTTTGATTAGAGTTACTAAAAACTGTAACGAAATATCTAAAAACTTAATACAAATGTGTTTACAGAAAAACTGAGCTAAATCTAACAAAACCATTAATGATTGAATGTTTAAAAATATAGAAATTAAATTCATTTAAAAATGCTAAACTACTCTATAATAACCTTGCTGCTAAGCCGACATTTTGTTTGAACTAAACCGGTGCAGATAACAAATCATGCCAACTAAACCCCCAGCATGCTGTGCAGCACAGGTGGTGTCAGTGTGACCCTGAGTGCTTGCGAAATGGCATAACTCTGACTGCAGTACACAAGCCAATATTAACAAACACATTTAGAGCTGTACCTTCTGTGTTAACAAGGCCTTTCAGGAAGAAACAGGAAGCTTTTGATTAAATTCGCATCTGCGCAGGAAATTGTGTGCTGGTGCTGGGTCAAAGTGTTTGAGCTGACTTTGTTTACCTGCCATTGTTTCAAAGTGGAGATTTAGATCAATTGCGGAGCAGTTCTTAGACGCATGTTTGTGGGACTCTTTAGGTCTCTACTTTTGATCCTGCAGACATAATAAAATTATTAGGTTTATTTTTTCGAAACAAAAACATTTATTTCTCTTCTCTTTGACCTTCAAAAACACAAAGACTTTTAAAGAGCGGTGGGAATTGCTGCAAAAGTTTGAGATTTATTCTGATTAGTTTTTTGTCCGTAATAACTTTGAGAATTAGCTAGACTCTGACTCTTGACTAGACTCTTGGGGTCTGTATGCATAGTATTTACGGGTATCTGTGAGGTATTTTATAAGTAGTCTCGTTAATTACATATACACTGCTTTCCTTGGTAAAATACACTAGTCAGCATTTGAAATGCTGTCTACTTTACAGTTATTACATGATCACAAATGATCAACCTTCCACCCCATTCACATAGGGCGTAAACGTCAATGCTTGACGGAGGACATGTCTGAAGTTAGGGCTGATGCGATCGTCATAGCATCATCAGCCAATGAAATTAGACTACAATTGGCTACTGTCTGAGCTGGGGTATTTGCATAAAGCGATCTGATTGGCTGACGCTCCTGTTGGTGCTTAAAAAGTTGAGAAATTCCCAACTTCCCAGTGAGCCACGATCCAGTTCAGCAGTGCTTGACACCATCCTTTCAAAATGAATAGGAAGCGTTGACGATGACGTCCCGTGTGTGAATCAGACGTTATATTATCACAGGCCTCACTTTATTCGTCTCCATGTATTGATTCTAGGGTTGGTGTTATTTAAATTATCGCCACTTGACAAATCATACATCTCTGGTTTTCACTGTACAGCTTTTATCAGCTCTTTATAATATGAGCAGGGTTCGTACGTGATGGAAAACCTGGACCTGAAGTCAAGGAATTTTAACACTGCTTTAAAGGCCTGGAAAAAAGAAAAGGTTTTGGAAAATTCGTGGAAACATCATTTACATTTAGTCATTTAGCAGATGTTTTTGTCCAAAGCGACTTAAGCTGTGGTCACACTAGAGCTTGTGCTTGCAAAATTCTGTCGTACATCGCTGCGAAAAGAGGCAGGGTTAAACAATATGATTAGACATCAATAAAAGTAAGGGATTGCTTCGTATTTTAAATGCTCTTCTATTGGTCTCACGCAGTCACCTGATGTGTTTTCGCAGGTAAGAATTCACCAAGATTGAACTTTTGAATGCAGTGAAATGCGAAACTTGCGAAACATGCAGTGAAATGCGCACATCCTTGGGTTTTGGTCTGCTGCATTCGCATGCCTATGAATGGAAGTCTATGGAGTGAAAAGTGCAGTGTGATCGTAGCTTAATAATAGAAGTAGTTTAACCTAATCTCAATAGTTTGTTAAACTAGTAATATTATCTGAAATTAGTGTTACAAATATCTGAATACAGAATGGAGGTTAGTTGTTTTAACTTTTCTTTTCTTGGTCAAAAACAGGCTCTCACATTATTAGTGCTGTGTAAGCATCATCTATTTTACATGGATTTAAAAGTACATTGAAACTATTGTGTGTTTTATGATATGCTGTAAAAAATATAAATGTTTCTTATGATTTACCACATATATGTAGACATTACATGAAACATTAGGTTATGAAAATTGACTTGAAAAACCTGAAAAAGTCATGAATTTTTGTTGTAAAAATTGTTGTAGAAACACGGACCAATTTTTGATGCCTAGTTACTTTTCACTCACCTTATTTAAGTGATGTAGTTTCAAACATTGCATTTCTTCCTTTAAATGGAAAAAAAAGTTCAGAAAGCTTGTGATTTTGGGTATTAATCTGAAGTTCCTAAGGTTTATCATGTAAGATTTATGCAAAATAAACATTAAAGTTTGTGTCTTGAATTAAGGAATAATTGATGATGGTTCATTATTGGAGTTATTTGAAACATAATGCACAGAGATGATGAGGCTGTTACTTGAGTGTGCGTTATTGTCTAATAATCCAGCACACCGGAGTCCATTATTCTGCTTAAAATATGGTTACCACACCTAAAGACACTGTTCAGATTTGATGTCGTGATGTTGTGGTTCTAGACATTTGTCTGTTTTTTGCTCCTGTGTGCAGTTTCTTACACATCTAATCTAAATCCTTTATTTTGTCTTAATCTGATTTTTAAAAGTTGTAGCTGTGAAATGACTCCAATCATGTGTAGTGTAGTGTAGTGATATTGAATTGTAATGTTGTTAAAACCTGCCTGGAGCTACTTTAGCTGTCAGATAATAATTGCACATCTTAGAATGCTCATCAGCCAATCAAAAAAAAGCAACAACAAAAAAATCATTTGTAAAATTCTAGTGTTTAGTTTAATGTGCTATTTAATTAGATTAACAAACAGAGGTTTGTTCTGTAGCCAATTGAGAAAAAAAAATCCTAAGGGGGCTAGTTATTACTTTTTTATTATGGTGGATGAAGCCAACATACTGTTATACAATACCACAAACTTATTCATCTTCTTCTTCGACTATTTTAAAAACTCATCTCCTTCTAGACCATTCATACTACAACCACCAAACTCACTCAAAACCTCCAAACTATACTCCATTAAGTTGCTATGTCTTTTCCAACTGATCTGACATACGGTTTTTTTAAATTGACCCGAAAATATTCTGTAAAGTCCCATTGACTTAACATTGGACCAAATTTTGTGACCTCATAACTTTGCACCAGACTGTCATACAGACTTAAGGTTAGGCTCATTTAACTCAGATTACCAATCTGCCAATCACTGATGTTCTATTAACTTACTAGCCACACCCTAGCAACCACTTACGGCACCCTAGCAACTGTCCCATAGACTTCCATTGTAAAAAAAAAAATCTGCCATTGACTTTACATTTGACATACTAACAACATACCAGTCCATACTAACATGCTAATCATACTAACAACATGCTAATTCAAACTAAATTCATGCTAACAACATGCTAGTTTATACAACAAACATGCTAACAACATGCTAATTCACACTAAGAGTGCTTTCACACTAACACTATTGGTCTGCACCCGGGTTCGCTTGACGTCAGAGTACGGTGCGTTTAGCTACTGTGAACGTGTCTTCTCAACTCGGGTGCGCAACCACATAAAACAACCTAGCAATGCTTTAGCGACTACTCGGAACACCCTGGCAACCAACTACCAACACCTCAGCAACCCTCTAGCAACACCTCAACAACTACCTGGAACACCCTAGCACCACTCAGAACATCTTAGCTACTGCCTAGCAACAACTAAGAACACCCTAACAACTGCCTAAGCAATACCCACTTAAAACACCCTAGCAACCACTCAGAACCCCCTATTAACAGCCTAGCAGAAACATGCCAATGCATACTAGAAACATGCTAACATATATTGAGTTATAACTGTTTCAAATGTCTCCAAAATGACTTCAATTATTAAAATGTTTATACTACTTCAACCTTTCACTCTAGGCTTTCTTAAGACACCATGAAGTTTGTCTACAAACTTTACTTTTCTAGGTATTATTAGTTTATTCCAAAACAAGCTGACGTAAATAAGACTTCATACTAGAGAAAGGAAATACTGTGGGGAAAGAGCTTATAAATGAACAAATATTAAATAAAGTGCTAATACTTTTGTCTATATAACCGTATATCCACCTAAATATTGCAATATAACTTTTGTCCAATATCGCTCATCCCTATTAACTACAAGCAAAGTTTTGAGCACCAGTAAAATATTAAGATTCACACGCTCTCTCTGTCTCTCTCTTCCTCCAGGACACCATCAACAATGTGAAATCTCGACTGGGAAAGAGTCTTCAGATCCAGACACTTCTGAGAGCATTTGAAGCCCGAGATCGCAACCTTCAGGAGAGCAACTACGAGCGGGTCAACCTGTGGTCCTGCACTAACGTCCTAGTCATGGTGATCGTATCCGGAGTCCAGGTTTACTTGCTCCGCAGCCTCTTTGAGGACAAGACGAAAACACGCACGTAACCAACTCTATAGCTACTGACTGAAAAACACACAGACACACACATCTAACTCTCTCTCTCTTTCTATATCCTATAAAATTCAGGTCCGTTTTGACCCCTCAAAGTGTCCTTGGACTGATACTGATTATAGCTGGAGTTTCTCATCCTGCAGTCTCTGTTATCTCTTTTGAAGACAATCATTTTTCTACTCGACTAAGCCGATGATATGAGAGATTGAGTCTCTAAACTGCTGCTATGTGGCCGATATAACTAGGAAATATATATATATTTTAGTTTTAATGATGTATCAGACTAACAGAGAACTAGTTTTGCATTGTTTTTGTTTGGAATGACATCATGTTTTAGAACTAGTTACTGAAATCTTCCAGGCACTGATATGGAGACACGTTTCATATTTTTGCGTCTGTGTTTATGATTATAGGATTGACTGTTTTGTACGTTAACCACCCCAGTGCCAATTCTCTCTCTCTCTCTCTCTCTCTCTCTCTCTCTCTCTCTGCTTTAGCCATCTGTTACTGATGATTATATGAGTTTAGACACGCCCAGTTGTAACAGATGCTGTGACCTCCCTTCTTTATAACGGTTTTTAATGGTTAACGACAATTGTTTTTTTGTTCAGGGCTATTAATTTATTTCTAAATGCATTAAAGATGTTCTGCTCGCTGTCATTTGTGTTTTATTTTTATTTTTGTCAAAAATGAAAAGGTGCTGCAACTGTAATCGTGAAAACAGCCTCATGAAATTCTGTGAAATAAATAAATGTATACAATTATTAAATAGTTTGGCATATTAGTTTATTATCAGGGAAGGCGCATCTTACTACTATTTTTTTCTGAAGCCCTTTGAAATGTACATGAGAAAATTATCAAATCTGGCACTTTTTTTTAAACTCTAATATACTTTGGGGTCTCTTGGGCTGATTTTATAGTGTCACCACAGAGTTAAATATCAATTTTTTAAAACATTTAAACGTTTTGAAACCCTTTTTTTTTTTAAAAAGGACATTCGGTTTACCTGATTACTCTCAAATGACATAAAAAATCTGCCCAATTATTAGTATTCAATGATTGTACGTGTGTGTGTGTGTTTGTGTTTGTTTGTGTTTGTTTTTGTTTGTTTTTGTTTGCTGCTTCGAAATTTGTGTGAGAACTTGCTTAGAAGATTTTGCATATGGATTTTGATATTCAGGATCTCTGCATCATTACTCTCTGATCACTTTGCATCATTAGTGAACTGAAACCACATATGATGTGCTTCATCAGAGCAGTGTCTAAAAATGAAATGTATATACAGTTGAAATTAGAATTATTAGCCCTGTTTACCCGCCCCCCCTCTTCCCCAAATCTGTTCAACAGAGAGCAATTTTTTTTCAACACATTTCTAAACATAATAGTTTTAATAACTCATTTCTAATAACTGATTTATTTTATTTTTGCCATGATGACAGTAATTATTAAAAAATAATATTACTATTGTAAAGCCAATCCTTATAAGTAAACTCCCCCAGACTCTTTTGCCCCCCTTCCCTCATACACCCCCACACTCTCCTCATAACTTACACTCCCCATAAACACTAACCCCCGGTTTCACAAACAAGGTTTGAAGCTAGTCAAGATTAAATTGCATGTTTGAGCTGTCTCAACTCAAAATAACTGGTGGAGAGATGTCTTAAAATATGTCAGTGTCATTTTTTTTTGTCTTCACGTGCACACTAGTAATATTTTTTCTAAGGCCATTTTTTAAAATGTGTCTTAAATAGCCTAATTTAACTAAGGCCTAGTCCTGGCTTAACCTAAGCCCTGTTTGTGAAACTGGGCCGAAATTATTTAAAATCTGCACAACTAAAATGGCACATCTTCATCGCACTGTTGCACTATTTCTACTTAAACTGCACATGTAATTGTTCATATCTGTCTGCATACCTCTAATTATGAATAGCAACCTGCACATATATTCATCTATTGTAAATCTCTGTTCATAGCTAATACAACCTGTATATAATGTTGATAGTACATCCATCTGTAAATATCACCATAGTTTTTTTAGAACTGCACTTTGTAACTTATACCTGTATCCTGCACTTGCTGCTATTGCACTGCTGGTTAGACCTAAACTGCATTTCGTTGCCTTGTACTTGCACATGTGTAATGACAATACAGTTAAATCTAATCTAATAATATTCATCAACTATACAGCTATATTTTTAGCTAAAAAACACTTAAATATACATTATGCAGCCCAACATCTGCAGTATTTTGTCAAACTGCAGTGAGTTTAGTCCTCTGCTTGGCGCACTCACTGAAGAGGCTGGACAAGTGCTGATACTAGGAGAATATTGCAGTTATCAACTAATCCAGAACCAGAAAAAACAGTTATGTGTATATATAATAAAATATCTTTATATTTACTTAGGCATAAAATTGTAGGTCATTTACTAATTGTATTTATACTAGTTGTATTATTTATTTATTATTTTATTTTAAATAATTTAATCAATTGATGGAACTTCTAGCAAGTCGCTGACCCTGTCCTAGTATTCACACTTAAACTGTGCTCACTTTAAAGATCTTTTCTTAGAAGCCTCAGGCAGAGCCAGGCTGAATGTGAATCTATAAATGAACGTCTGAGCGTGGCTCTATAAATCACGGCAGGCTTCAGGACTGCTAACAGCGGCAGCAGCTCAATCCCTCATCCTTCACTGACAGCAGCCTGGCCTTCATTAACACTCGCTCACAGGCTGACTCTTCTGACTGTCATTAGTAATGTTTTCATCCAAAGATGTGAATTAAACTTGCATACAAAACTGGGACTATTACATAAAACATTTGCGAATAAAGCACCGTTTCCATCCAGTGAGTAAACTGGCGCCAAATATCAAACAGAGAAATGAAAATTGGTTACCCACTCTATTCTACTCAATGTGCTGTTTAATGTACAATTTAATTATCAACTTGTTGTTGTAATATATACAGTTGAAGTCAGAATAATTAGCACCCTGGAATTATTAGCCCCCCTGTTTATTTTTGTCCCCAATTTCTGTGTAATGGAGAGAAATGTTTTTCAGCACATTTCTAAACATAACAGTTTTAATAACTCATTTCTTATAACTGTTTTATTTTATGTTTGCCATGATGACAGTAATATATATATATATATATATATATATGTGTGTGTGTGTGTGTGTGTGTGTGTATATATATATGTTTTTTGTGTCTTGTAGGTTAGCATGGGATGATATTTTTTTTAAATTTATATCACGGTTTGAAAAAGTCAAGGTTTTAAAACTGATAAAATTTTCTGCCATCCTACGGTATTAGTCTGAGCCGATAAACAATATTATATTGAATCACAATCAAATTTATGTCTGTAACAATGATAAGCAATGCACTTTTAACTCTATAATAATCTAGGAGCCAATCACACAGCAGAAAAGTGCCACAATGGGAATCTAAAAGTGTGTGATATTAGAGATGGACCGAATCTTTGGCCACTGAAAATTTTTTGGCCGAAAATATGTTATGCTGTTTAATCGGATCCTCTAATTTTTGTGACTTCAGTCCTTGTTGGGATACTCTTTTAAAATCTTAAAGCATTAACAACTTAAAAATATATTGTTATCGTTCAATATGGAAAATGATTTTCGAGATGACATTTTTGCCATATCGCTCAGCTCTACAAAGGTATGTGTAAGATTTTTTATTTGCATTTTTTTTTTGTTTGTTTTGTTTTTAGGACAACAGTATCTCCATCTCTCATACATAGATGCTGTTTTTAATTGTGAAGAAGTCTGTTGTTGAAACTAATGAAGACAGCAAAAGTCAATGATTGACTTGAATTATTCAGCCCGTCATGTTTACTGCTCCAAAATATTGTAAATGTTTCTCAAATGAAAATATATTGTGTTCAAATGGGAAAAAAGTTCTTGTTTTTTACCCAGACATTTAAAAAGAACAGATTTTAGAGCATTGAGCAGAATACCATGAAACAGTAAAACTGTGCTATTTATATCCAAGGTTATTACACCGTCAGAATCTTATACCGGCCCATGCCTACAAGTAAGTTGATTTATTTAAGTATGGTAAAAAAAAATGATTTCTCTCTCTCTCTGGTCTATTTCTGTGTTTCTACAACAACACTTTTCCTCTGAGAGTGTCTGTCCTCTAGGATCTGCTGCTCTTTCTGCTCTGCTCTGTGCTTTTCTGTTTGTCTATTGGTCAGACTGTTTTGTGCTTCCAATGTAATAGTGGCTTCATCATAGTTGCTCAAGTTAGTTCATAGCCTTTAACTTGATCTGACTCTCATTCATTCATTCATTCATTCATTCATTCATTCATTTTCTTTTCAGCTCAGTCCCTTTATGAATTTGGGGTCACCACAGCAGAATGAACCACCAACTTATTCAGGATATGTTCTATGCAGCAGATGCCCTTCCAGCTGCAACCCATCACTGGGAAACATCCATACATACTCATTCACACACATATGGACAATTTAGCTTAGCTAATTCACCTGTACTGCTGTAACCCATGCAAACACGGGGAGAACATGCAAGAAATGCCAATTGGACCATATGGCTTGAACCAGCTACCTTCTTACTGTGAGGTGAACGTGCTACCCACTACGCCACTGTGCAGCCCTTGATCTGACTCTGCACAATTATAAAATATAGAAACAATTATTATTACTATTATTATTATTATTGACTTAATATAAAGGATGATATATATATATATTACATTATTTTAGTTACTGATCTTTTCTCGTTGAATTTCTGATCTCATATCACCACCTTCTGGCCAATATCTAGAACTACATGTTGATTGTGAATAGGTTTGATGCTTTTTTTTTTTACATCTGAATGAATGAATCTTAGCTTGGTGTTTCTATACGTTCGTTGATGGACTTTTATTACAACTGTATGAAATAAATCCTTCATTTTAAAGCCAATAAGCTGTTTTACTCAGTATTAAAGTGCTAAACTAAAAATAATTCAATAATAAATAAATAAATGTCTCTGTCAATTTTTTCAAACTACTGTATTTAATTTACCAAAGTCACACAAGTGGCAATTGTACATCTGTCACATCCATTATGGAGACATGTCACATCCAAAACGACACTTTTTCCTCATGAATGAAAAAAAATAATTGTAGAATAAAATAAAATCAATCACATTTGAGGAGTCCGCTACAAATGAAAGAAGCCCTGTGTTATACAATATTGTTTGAGTCAAATTATTTTAAATACTCTAATACTGAAGTATTAGTGTAATATTAGTAACTAAAATGAATGAAAATAAATTGTTTGTGTGCAGACGGACTCCAAATATGATTATCCACTAATGAGGGTCAAACAAATGTAACAATAACTCAAATTACTAAACACTGTTTTTTTATTTAAATTTTAGTCATATGCTGTTACAAATTAATCAAGAGAGGATTACCCATAGACTATATAAATATTAAATGTATATGCATCTCACTTTTCACTCGTCGGCGGTTGTGAGGAACAGTCGTCAGGTGGCGCTCTTCAGTCAATACCACGGTTGCGCTTTTGTTTTTGTTTTTTGGTACGTCACTTCCGGATGTATGATGGCTTGACAGCTGCGGCTAAATACAGGAAACCCTGCTCATTCGGTAAGATTTTAGATTTATCTTGAACATTATTCTGTATAAGTTTGATATGAAATAATATATTTTGTCTGTATTTATACACTGTCGCCAGCTGGCTTACTGTATGACTGTATGATTGATTCATTCTGTATGAATCAGATTGACGTGAGAAGCTGTCAGTCAGATACCGCTTGACATTTAGGATAATAATAGATTGATTAAATGCACGTTTTACTTACACAAAGATAAACAATGCTGCTTAAAGTTTTGTGGTGTTTAATGTTTTTCTTTATATATAAACTATGAAGCAAATACATGATATGTGGAGAACAGGGTGTAGTTCACGCAAAAATCTAACTGGCCCCTCTAATTGGTTTTAAACCTTTATGAGTTTCTTTCTTCTGTCGAACATAAAGAAGATACTTTGATGAATGATGGATGCTGGGACCCATCTACTTACAAAGGCAAAGCAATTGCTATTGAAGTCAAAGGGTGCCAGGTATCAGCTAGACATGGCGTCACCTTATAAGGTTCTATTTGACATTTTTGTCAAAACTGAGTTATTGACATATTCTTACTAAATGACAACTTATTTACATTATGCGATGTTTTTTTATAAGTTGTTTACATTTTAAGATTTTTTATTTAAAAAACAAATGTTACACACATACTGTTTGCTATGCAATGCAAAAACTTTGAAGCTCAATATTTTAAAATCATTCAGAATGCAGATAAAACCTTATTATTCTAAGGTGACGATAGGCTGGTTTAAGATTGTGATGTATGATAACCTTGGATGAAAATATCACGGTATTGCTATTACTGCTCTAAAATAAATTCTTTTTAATCGTCTGGATAAACAACAAACTTTTTTCTACCTTTGAACACAATATATTTTATTTTGACAAACTTTTAAAAATATTTTGTAACAATAAACATGTCAGGCTAAATAATTTAAATCAATCTTTGACTTCCTCCCTCTTGATTAGCTTCAAAAACACTGATTTATTTATAATTTAAAAATGGCATTTTAGGATATCTTCTGCTGGAGATACTTATGTCCTAAAAACATAAAAACAAACAAACCTACATAAACCATTGGAACGGTATAGCAAAAAAAAAAAATTTAAAACCTTGATTTTTCCAAACCGTGGTATACCTTGAATACGGTTATCAACCCATACGTATTACCAGCATTCTTCAAAACATCTACTTTTGTGCTCAGCAGAAGAAAGAAACCCAAACAGGGTTTAAACAAGTGAAGGGGGAGTAAATGTTGACAATAAAAAAAAAATTAAGTGTACTTAAAGACCAATGAAAATTTCTCAGTTTCTCTGGATGTACTGAATTTACAAATTGTTTAAAATATTAATATAAAATATTGTTTTCTTATAACATTTATTCCAAATTTAAAATCTGAGTATTGTCATTTTAGAGCCCACCCCACCATTGTTGTGAACATTTTCCATTGTTGTGATTAACAACCTAGGTTATTAATATTGGTTTCTTATATTTGGTAATATTTTGGTAATATTCGGTAATATTGGTTTCTTAACTGGCCTAAAATTGAAATTGAAGAAAAAAAGAAAAGAAATTGAAAACACGGAGCAATCGCTCGCTTTTTTTAATGCTTAATAGTAATAATTCTGTTTAATCCCGCCCCTTTTCGCATCGCCATACGACAGAATTTTGCACACACAAACTCTAGTGTGACTGCAGCTTGAGCCCAAGGAAAATGAATGAATGCTCGTAATGCATTATGATTTATGCAAACTCACTGCATAGAAAATAATTTTCTGTGTACCTGAGTACCATTTGGAGTCCCATATGAGATTATTTTCACCATTGTATTGTAAAATGTTACTCTACCATGATGCCTGTTTGACAACAATGCAGAAAGTTATACAAGATCATCGCAGGATATCAGCAGTATTATTGGCTGGATTGCCTGTCAATCAAACTACCTGCAAAGGGTTAATTGCATCATCAAAGCAATAAAATAATAAATAAAAGAAAAACACTTGATCAATCAGTCGATCTAAATTAATGAAATCTTTCCAAATAGAAGTATTCGATTCATCTGGTGAAACTATATTCGTGTCACAAAACAGTGGGGGAAATAAGTATTCCACACATCACCTTTTCTTTTCAGAAAACATATTACTAAAGGCGCTGTTGACTTAAAATATTTCCCAGATGTTTAAAACAATCAAAAAAATCTAAGTATGCAAAGACAACAAATCTAATTATTTTACAAATAAAGTTATGTGTAATAAAAAAAATGAAGCAGGGAAAAAATATTAAACACATGAAGATAGAGAGGTGCAGAATGACAATAAAAGCCCAGACAGCAGCTGAAATCTCTCAGTAGTTCTTCAGCAACCCCCTTTTCTTCGCCATTGTAAATTAATATCAGCTGCTTCAGTCCAACATCTACATTAGCAGGATGATAAAAAGGAAACCATAGCGGAAATTTCAGCAAAACAATGATTCAAAACACAGCTAAGAAAAGAGAAAGAAAATCAAGCTGTAGAATGGCCCAGCCAATCACCTGACTTGAACCCAATAAAAAATACAAATTAAAGATCAGATTTGAAAGATGGGACTCACATAACCATTAAGATTTTTACACAGTGTTGAAGTCTCTGAAGAACTCACACCTTAGCAATTCATGTGACTTCATTCTCCATATGAGAGGCGTCTTTAAGCTGCCATCATCAAAAAAAGCTTTTTATATGAAGTATTTCAGTAGTTCAACACTTCTCCTTGTGTCATTCCATTGTTATTACACATCACTTATTTTTCAGATGTGTTTTATTTTATTCTATTTTAATATTTGTATTGTTTGAGTTTTTACCAAAATCAGGATCAATCTCATGTCAACAGCTCCTTTAGAAACATTATTCCTAGATAAAAACATGTCATGTTCAATAGAGAATTCCTAATGTGGCAGCAAAACTAAAAATGAGCAATGTCACATTTTTTCCCAATATCATGCATAGCTAATGTTCAGCCACTGTGTTCTCTGATTTGGACAGGCGATGGGAGCAGACAGCGGTCCAGGGGCTCCTTCGGCCGTCCCGTGGAGGAAAGTGCTCTATGAACGGCAGCCTTTCCCAGACAACTATGTGGACCGGCGTTTCCTGGAGGAGCTGCGGCGGAACATCCGCGTCCGCCAGTACCGCTACTGGGCTGTGGTTCGCGAGACAGGCCTTATCGCCCAGCAGGTGTCCTGCGTGGCCCTCTTTCTCACACTGTGGTCCTACATGGAGCAGGGTGAGCTGGAGCCGTCTGCCGTGTTATGCGTCTGCCTAGGCTGCGCTCTGTTTGGATACGGGCTCTATGAGGTCCTGGGAGGAGCCAGTGATGGCAAACGGACGCGTCTTGCGGACCTGCAGAGCGCTGCTGTCTTCCTAGCATTTACTTTTGGGTTTTCACCAGTTTTAAAGACTCTGACCGAGTCGGTCAGCACTGATACCGTGTACGCCATGTCGGCAGTTATGCTCCTGGCTCATCTGGTGTCTTTCCCGTATGCTCAGCCCAGTCCGCCGGGAAGTCTTTCTCTAAATGCAGCTCTGTTCGGGTCGGTGTGTCTAGCATCCCGTCTGCCCGGAGCCCTGCACACCTTCACCATGCTGACCTGCGCGCTGCTGGTGTTCGCGCTCTGGCCCTGCCTGCTGCACCGGGTGCGGGAGAAGGCGGACTGGAGCTTCCCCTGGGCGGCGCTGCTGGTGTGTTTGGCCGGCGTCAGGGGTTTGGGAAGCCTTTGGCCCGAGGGAGCTCTTCTTCTCTCAGTGGCTCTGTTAATGTTGACTCTACTCTGTCCACTGCTGCTGGTTCATCTGCAGAGGCACAAGGACAACATTCACGGCCCCTGGGATGAGGCTGAGATCAGAGAGGATCTGTCCCGCTTCCTCAATTAAAACAGGGCTTCAAGACTTTGAGAGTCTTTTCTTAAAAGGACGGATCGCTAAAAGTGAATATTAATTCAACATTTATTCGTTGTATGAGACTTTTTTTTCTTAATGTGGAACTTAAGAGAAGATATTTTGAGAAATGTTGAAGACTATATTTTTTAATTATCTACTAATGTATTACACTGAAGAAACTCATACAGGTTGGGAACAACATGAGGGAGAGTAAATGATGACAGAAGTTTTATTTTTGGGTAAACTGTAACCTTTTAAGCACAATGTTTGTTGGGAATTGCCATTAAAAACTAAATAATACATATGAGAATCTCATAAAAACATGCTCAGGTCATATTTCTCTCTAAATTGGAAGAGAGCAAGCATAAAAAAATTCTAATCATTTTAAATTTTGGGATTAAGACTTTTTTACGATTAAACATCCAATTGATCTTAAATAAATGAATTGATCTTTTTTTTCTTCTACTTTTGTTGGCTTTATGATCTCAACATGGTTTATGATGTTCCCCCAATTTTAAGAGTGTGGAGTTTTTCTTAACAGTATTTATATAACTGTGTAAATACTTCAGAATTTCTGGTGTTTTTCTAAGATGTTTTTAAAAAATGCTGTTATTCTAACAAGCTCAATGTATTGGAAATAAATGTTTTTAACCATACATATTTGTCTGTCAGCAGAGTGTCTATTAATTCTTGTTACGAAACCTTTTGATTTATTTTAATTTACAGTAGGTGATAGAAAATACATCAGGTTTTTGAATTTGTTGTGGACATGCTGTTTGTCCACCAGAGGTCAGTCTAATATCAGTCCCAGGTATTTCTGCAGGGTTTCATGTTTGTGTAAAGCCACATTTCTACAAGAAATGTCTGCCAGTGTTTTGATCTGATGTTTTTTTTTCTTTTAGGAATTTACAAATGAATCATTGAAGGCTACTAACAACATGTCTGTATGACTATAATAAAGCTGCCAAATGAAAGCATTTACTGCTAAATCTATGGGAACTTGTAAAATGTGCAAAGTCATTGTAAATTATTATAGTCATTTAAACTGACAAGATGAAAATGTCTGTTTCGTGAAGAAAACAAGAGTGGTGCTTGAAACACTGTAAGGGTGTTGAGGGTGATTCCTTCACAAGCTGCATGATTTGAGATGTAAATCACACCCATAGCACAAATACAGTGTTGCTTGTTCAAAATACTATTTCAAATGAGCTGAATCGACACAATTATTGAGGTTTTTTTTATGGGGACAACTTAGTTGTTTTATGTTCAATCCACAGTTAGGTTAACTTAATATATTTGTGTTGGGACAACATGAAGGAATGGTTTGGAAACCAGCATTTTTACACTGTAGTTTGAAAATGACCATTTTTAAAATGCTTCTTTTAGGTTATTTTAATTAGTCTAAGAAGTCTCCTACAATTTATTTAGATGATCTATAAATTGAGTTTTTCTAAAAGTCTACCTTCTGAAAGTCTTATGTGCTCTTGTTAATCAGACCCAGTCTGTTGTGATGTGTTTACCACATAACATCCTTTCATTTAGTGTTGCCAGATTTTCATAACAAAACTATCACAATGTCTTTTTAACGCTATATATTATTAATTATAAAGATTCTCTTTTTTTATAAATAAAATCATCATACCTAAACACTGACTGCATACTTGGTATTCAAAAGCTGACTTAAAGTCAATAAAAGTGAATATTATGTGCCATTTAAAACCCTTTTTAAATTCATTTTTTTTACTTGGCTATTGTAAATTTGAAATCTAACACAACTGATATACAGTGCTCACTGCTCAGCATAACTGAGTACAGCCCGTTTTGAAAATGAATATTTTGATCTATTTCTCAGTGAATATAGGCAATGCATTTTTGGTGTATTTAAACAAAACAGATTTATTAAACAGAAAAATGTATTAAAATAATATTTTAGTCACCAAACATATTTAGAAATTGAAAGATAATACAGTTAAATGCAAGCAAAATATTTCAAAAGTCAATTACAACCTACAAACTTTCAGCTAAATTTTTTAATGTTCTTGATTTTTTTTAAATGTGTATTTAATATTTCTCTATAACATAAATTTGGAAATTAAAATTATTTCACTTTTAAGACAATTAAAGAAAGTTAGTCTTATAGTCTAGTCTTATAAAATGTAATTATTGAGCCTGCACACAGGAGGCTGCGAAAAATACTCATTTTAGAAGAAAATTTGCATCTGAACTTCTTATATACTAAACCTTTTCATAAAAAATATGACGTGTGATTATTCAACATGATCTCACAGCAATTTAAAACTTTTTGATTTAGTGGCTAATTTGTATGAATTTTGTACAATCTTATTGAAACAATTTAGTATGATTTACTTATCCCCCAATGATGGTTGGGTTTAGGGGCGTGGTTGGGTGCCACGCCTCCTTTTTAAAACGTCTAGTTTACATTTTCTGGCAATCAAATAAAAGATGGAACGCATGTTTTATGTTTTCAGAGAAAATATTTTTTTGTAAATCATAAATAATAAATAAATTATGCTTGTTTGTCTGAATTATGCTGAATCACACATTACTCATTTTTGATTTCAGCAAAAACTATTTACTATGGTTAATTAAATCGCCGACACTGAATGCTTGGAATGAAACGTAAACATGTAAATTCACTTACCCTTCCGAACAGATGTTGTTTGCTGTCCGAATGCTGTTGTTTTGCTTGTTGATGATTACCCAGGCCTTGTACAGTTCAGTTTTCTTTCCTTTTTAGCGCTACAAAGTTTTGAATCTGGTAATCATGATGCATTATTTCTTGCACATGACCACACAGAACACAATTGTAGGCATCCAAAGACTTGTAGGCCTTTAACTTCTCTCTTGTAAAATGACTTAGAGTTTTACTGGGATAGTTGTAGGCTGGATGCTTGGTCATTTCATCTTATCCAATATTCATTAGGAGGGTGCTATCACAAATGGACCTGTCAGATGAACGCTGCTCACTTTACCGTTAATTTTGCCGAATAACTGTGCTTATCACTGGTTGACAAGGCGTTATAACACACTGAAAGCATTAAGTAAATAATATAAATAATATGTAATCAATATAACTTATCTCTAATACAACAAAAAACTCTATACTGCATTGGATGTCATTCCCTCACTTTGTTTTTTTCATTTATTGTGAATTTTTTATTTCAGGTAATGAAAATGTTGTTTGACCAATAGTTTTAGTCTTGTGCTGCATCCCAATTTGCAAACTATTCGTCCTAAATGGTATTTGAAAATAGAATTAGTATGTCCCAAAGCATAGTATGTTGAAAACAGTATGCTAAAGGTACCTGTATTGTTTACTATTTCCATTAGATTTTAAGTGTGGAACCCACCGCACTCTAATTGCTGAAATTGCCCACAGTACTTGCACGTTGGACGTAAATTTGAAACTACGAACATGGCGGATGTGCGAGACCAACCATCGAGGCTTCAGTAAAGATTATTATATTACTGTTTATCAATATCTAGCCAACAAGACATATTTAAACCGTGTTTTCCATATTATATTTAATCTGCAACAACAATGTGAACTTGAACCTGAAGATATGTTTGCACATTAACTTGAGCAGACTTCTCTGCATGAAAGACTCCTCCTGCCACTGCTGCTTCTCCATTAAGATAGGAAATTAAATATGAAAGAAGTGTGGATGATTTACAGGGCACGTAACTAAGCAACACAATGATCTGTTAACAGGTAAGAAGTATGTGCTGAAGCTTGCATACTCTTCTGCTACTCACTCAAAAGTGTATACTTTTCTTTAAAAAAAGTACATAATTTTAAGGCGTAGTATAAGTATGTGAATTGGGATGCAGCACATGTTTTAGTTTTAATATACTAAGACATCCTTGCTACCAGAGTCATTGGATATGCGACACGAAACACCACTATATTTAAATAGTCAGCAGCATTTGTTTATGGGTTGGTTCAAATCAAGTTGATCAATGGCTTACTTGATTAAACACCACTGAGACAAATGACTTTTTGAGCACAGATTATTTACAAAATCCAAAAAAAGCATTTTATTCAATGCTGTTAAGGAAACTCAATGAAACTCACTCGCATTGCAGACATCAATGTATATGTACAGAACATGAACAAACCTCTCCAGCAAGACAATGAGTGAGCATCTGGAGATCAGGTTTGCTAAACCCAAATCGTTTTTGTCTTCTGTGAATCTTGAAGCAGATCTTGTAACTGTTGCTTTTTGTCTCCCAGGTGGGCATTTGTGTGTCAATGTGTGTGTTGAGTGGGCACTGCCGGCGGTTGTCTCCTGTAACACATTAGACAAAAGCAGATCCGTCAGATCAGGCTCCCACAGGTCACAGCTCACAGTTCTGCCAAATCAGCTAATGGAAATAACAACAGTCTCCCATAAACTGCTTGCTTCCTCAGATGGCTGCATGTGTTTAGGATGGCCTGCCAGTGTGTTTTGCTCCGGGAAAATGAAAGCAAAATGAACGCAAATAGCCAGAGCACATCAACAAGACTGAAAAGAGCACAACATTTAAATTTTTTCTTTAGATGTGCAACTAATGAATACCAAACCCAAATGATTTTTGTGATTGATACACAAAAATCTACATCACATAAAGTTGATGTAGATAAAATATCCAGACCCCCCCCACCCCCCTTAAAAAAAAAAAGAAAAAAGAAAAAAACAGACAAGAGTGTTTCAGGGGTAATTAAAATTCCCAGTGCTCTTTGGATAAGTAGACAAACAACAATCTGTCCAAGGTACTTGGAAAACTTGTGATAAAGTTAAAAAAGCCTTTGACATGACTATTTTGAGCCTTTACTGACATGGCTATTATTTAAAAAAAAAAAAGGATTCATGCACACCTATGCATTTCGACAAACTTGCCTTCATAAGGGTGACAAAATTCAATTGTGTCTTTAGTTCATTTGAACATGACAAGATACAGTACTGTAAATTTATAATTTACAGCTAATACAAACAATAAATCAAGTGATTCACAGTACAGTTAAAGGACAAAAAATAATATTACTATTATGATCAGATGGTGCAACAAAGGTAGATCTGTTAATCCTGAAGGGGTTAATCCTGAAGGGCAAGTGTTTCTAAACACTCAGGTCACATGACTAAAGTGAATCGAAACACCAAGTCACATGACTAAAGTGATTCAAAACACCAGGTTATGTGATTAAAGTGATTCAAAACAAAAGGTCATGTGACCAAAGTGATTCGAAACACCAGGTTATGTGATTAAAGTGATTTGAAACACCAGGTCACATGACTAAAGTGATTGGAAACACCAGGTTACGCGAATAAAGTGATTCGAATCACCAGGTCACATGACTAAAGTAATTCGACTGTTTCAGTGTTTCACGAATCCTCTTTTGCCCACCACTACCAAATGCAGCTTTATTTTTAAAATCATCATTCGGACAAACGCATGGCAACAGACAGGCGAATGGTTGAGACAGGCAGCAAAACAAACGAGAGTTAAAAACAATAAAGGCAATCCAAGAAAACACTTACGTGATGCAGACTACATTATAACAAGACACAGCACAGATATCAGTGTGTGTGGTGTATTGATAGTCCATGTATCAGTCCTGATCAGCTTCAGCTGTGTGTGTAATCAAGGGATGATCTGGAATTGGTGTGTGAGTGCAGCGCATGATGGGATGTGTAGTTCGGTAGAATTACAGGGAATGTTCTCCAGCAGCCTGCAAGGGCAACACTGCTGGTGATCACAACAATTACAGCCCAATTCTAACTTTTTCCCTTTTAATATGAATAATATAATAAAATTACCAGTTAACAACTTCAGGCAGCATAAAGAGTGTTTTTTTAATGGTTTTAAAAGCCAATAAAATTGAACGAGACTTTCTTAGGCTGTGCCTGTGCTGAAAGAATAAGGTCAATACACTGAATTAAAGGTTTAGTTATCATAAACAAACAACCCACAATACTCTTTCTGCATCTACTGTAAATAACATATTTTATTCAGCACTTAACTGCTACTGAAAGTTGACAAACATCAATAATATAATTTGTTTAGTGTCAAATAAATACTACATTTATTTACACTTTCTATTTACTTAAAGGCACATTAGACTATGTATTTTTTACCACTAGAGGGCATATATTCACAACAAACAAAACCACTTTTATGTTTATATTTTATATATAATTTTTTATGTTTTTGCCTTTTTTGATTGGATAGTATTTGGTGGAGAGAGAGAGAGAGAGAGAGAGAGAGAGAGAGAGAGAGAGAGAGAGAGAGAGAGAGAGGGGTAAAAGGGATCAGGAAAGGATTTGATCTTGAGACGCTTGAAGTACAGTTATAATGTATGTTGCCACACCAACTTTGTGGCTATGGGTGCTGACAGAAAGGTATTTTTTGACTATGCAATGACTGAGTGTAGAATCATGGGAATTGTGGTCTTTATTACATTCTAAAGCACACCTGCAGAAATCCGGTTCAAGGATGCACAAATTTTATTATGACAAAGTCCACCGCTTGCTGTTCTTCTGCTAATTATCGTGTTAAGAAGAAGCAGCAGCACGGTTTTATCAAAATAAATACATTTTAGGGTTCTGCTATAATTCTGCTCTGTTCAGTGTAATAAAACACAACATAATAAAGCATCTTTGGTGTTCCCTGTTTTCTACAAAACAGACTGGAAATCGAGGACGTGGGACGTCATTAGCATGAACACACAGGAGACGGTCAACGATGCTAGTTAAAATTGCTTATCTCTCTGGATTTGATAATGTAAATACATAAGTCAGCAAATATATAACACCATTCAGGTGGTTTTTGTGCCAGATTGTTTTTATGCCAGATAAGTTGGAGGTTCATTCCGCTGTGGCTACCCCAGATTAATTAAAGGGACTAAGCCGAAAAGAAAATGAATGAATAAATGAAGAACAAATGGAATGTGAAAATAAATATCAATTAGAAATTCTTTAATGAAACTAATATATATATTTAATTAATTCAAAATCAACATATAAAACAATTTCTGATAGATCATGTAACACTGAAAATAAAAACTAAAATACTTTTACAATATTTACATTGCACTTGAAAATAATGAAATAATTATACTACTAGGTGAGTATTAGAGATTTTGTTAAAAAAGTGTACATGGTTGTGTACAAATACTATTTTAACAACAATATGTATTACTGCCTTTTTATATTACAGTGTAATTATGCTATTGTATATATGGTCAAAGACAAGCAATACAATATAATTATTTTTTAATGATCCTTTTGTTTTTAATAAAGTTTAATACGTATCATTCAGAATAGGTTTGTTTTTTTGCATTTATATAAATATAACTGCTGCTGAATGACAATCAAATATTATTTTACCTATGATGACATGTTATTTGTAACATTAATAGACATTTTACTTAAAGCTTAATATACTTCATAAATCACTTATATAAATCACACTATATAAATCACTTTTGCAAATTTATTTTTTGAAGACACCAAATGCCATGTTCATAGTTGATATGTAATGAATTAAAGTTTTTTTTTTTAAATTTTCTGAGAATATAAAAAGAATTTAGCAAAAATGTTTATAATAAATGTAATTTCGACTTGATTTCTGACATCATAAGACATTTGACTGAACAAACAGAAAGTCAGGTTGACACTTTTCAGGAAATTACTTACACTTCCCTCTTCATCTTACAGAGTTGCTAAAAAAGTGACGCAGCAGTTTTAATTATACTCAAAAGACCTCATTATAGTGAGCTGTTTCAATCACTGGCTATATGTGTGTTTTAGTGTGTACAGTGTGTATGTATGACCAAGTATAATACATGTATTACAAGAACATGCATGGCTGATGTTGCCATTTTTCAAAAAGCTTATAAGTCATATAGAATGAGTTTTTTTTTCAAAAGGTAAAGGTTGGTTTGGAGATGAAGTACAACAGAAAATACAGTTTGTACAGTATAAAAATATTGCAAACCTATGGATTGTCCACAAATTTCACAAACCTGTGTGTGATAGGGCTGTACAATGTTGGGAAAAAACACATTGCAATTTTTAGTTTTTCTGCTATATATATATATTGACATATGGGTTTTTCCAGTGATGGGTTGCAGCTAGAAGGGCATCCGTTGCATAAAACATATACTGGATAAGTTGGCAGTTCATTCCGCTGTGGTAACCCTAGATTAATAAAGGGACTAAGCCAAAAAGTAAAATAAACTCATTAAAGCACAGATGAAAACACAACAGAATTCATTCATTCATTTTCTTTTCAGCTTAGTCCCTTTAATAATCTGGGGTTGGTGGTTGGTGCAGTAGAAAGTGAAAGTTAACAGCGGATGGGGGAGGAGGGCAGTTGAGGTGGGGGATTAGTAAAATGAGGTGCCACATCAGATTTCAGGGGTGCCGGATCCGGAGTGTTCTGGCACAATTTAAGCCCTGGAAACATCCATACACACTCTTTCACGCACATACACTACAGACAATTTAGCTTATTCAATTAACCTATAGCGCATGTCTTTGGACTGTGGGGGAAAACGGGAGCACCCGGAGGAAACCCATGCGAACGCATGGAGAGCATGCAAACCCCACACAGAAATGCCAACTGAGCCAGCCAGGGCTCAAACTAGCAACCTTTTTGCTATGAGGCAATTGTGCTATTCACTGCGCCACCGTGACAACAAAATAGAATTATAAAAGTTCAATGAACTTCAATTTATGGTTTTTGTATGGAGACATATTAGACTCAATAATAATTTATAATAAATAATAAACAGCAGCTTGTTTACATTCATTGGATATAATCAGGGCCGGAGTGGGACTCCTTTATAGCCCTGGAGTTTCAAGCCTTTGAACGGCCCACCTCAGTTCACGACTGACTATATTAAAATAAGGTCATTTCCAATTCAGTTTCTAATTACACTATCAAGTCTTTTTTTTTTTAAGAAAACAGCTGCTTTAGAACTTCAAATGTTCAACAACCTTACAGTTTTATATGTCTTAACAATAAAAATGAAAAAAAAAAAAAAGTTCAACTCAGGTGAGGATTGAACACAGGTCGGTGGCATGATAACGCAACAGGCTGACCGCTAGACCACAATGGCACTGCTATACTTGTTTTGCCGGAATGATAATTCATCATTCTGCAGGCTACATTCTGCTTATGAGGCTGCGACACAATAAAAAAGAAGCTGCGGCAAAATAATGGATAAAAAGAGTGAGGCTATGGTCAAATAATTAAATAAATGAAAAAAAAGTGCGACTACGACTGCTGCTTTCTCCGTTCGCCATGCTAATGAAAAACAGTCTGCGCAAATGAAGCGCAGAGTTGGTGTCATTGACTACAGCTTTCATCTGACTGGCTGAAAGGTACGAGTTGCCCTGCCTCTGGCAGGAGTGTCTCAAAAATATACACACACACACATCCGGGGAGTCGTACATGAAAGAAGATTAGCACATTCTCATTCAGGATGAACTCGCAAGTTTTAAACATTCAAAATTTTTTGTACACTCTTATACATTTGCAAATCGTGTTTTGCATTTGTGAAACATATTTTATGAAAATGTATTTTTATTTTGTGCACTTGAAAATTTTTTGTGAATATAAAAAAATATTTTACACACGTGAATTTGATTTTATGCACGTGAAATTTGGCTACGCATGTGTACATCGTGTCTTTGCGTGAATTTCTTTTGAGATTAATCTGATTCCATATTTTTGGTACAGTTTTGAAGTACAGAAATGTAACATTCAAATATAAAATAACACTATACACATTGTATAAATAATTCGGGTTTGGGCAAAGATCTTTAGCTTTACCTTGTGGGGACATTTCTAATCCTAACAACACACAAAAAAGACTTTTACTGCTTGTTTAAGCTATACTTAAAATTAGTTGAAACAACACAATTTTTGAGGTTGTTTTGGGAAAACTTAATTTCTTTTATGTTCAATTCATTTAAATTTGAGAAAATGATTAAGTTTACTTTATTTTTGTTGAGACAACATGAAGAAACTGTGCGGAACCCACCTTTTTTATGGTGCAGGAAAAGAGCTCCTAAATCACACAGAATCAAGTATTTTGATGTGAGAATGCAGAATGTTTTCTGTGAGGGTTTGCTTTAGGGGTAAGGGGATAGAATATACAGCTTGTGCTGTATAAAAATCGGTAAGTCCCCATAAAGACAGCTGCACAAGTGTTTGTGTGTGTGTGTAGGGGGAATATGAGTCCAGCATTCCTGCAGAGCTGGTCCTGGAAAGATCCCTGTGGAGACGCAGGAATCTCTCTAATGGAGCTGGCAGAGGGAGCTACTCTCTGGGATATGGGAAAGGGAACGAGAGTGGTTTTTATTTTTCCTGTGCTGCGGTGAGCGCAAGACTGCGGTTTGCACAGAGGAGAAAAAGAAAAAGATGGAAACGTCGGAAAGAAAAGCAAAACAACGCTTGGGGAAACATGCAAGATATTAGACCAAAGATGCAGGTTTACTGGAAGATGAAATACAAGAAATCATTAAACACAGTGTAGTGTTGTAAGTGCAACTGTAGTGTCTCTGAATTTAAAAAAAGTGTCATTAATGTGTACAGAAATGCTGTATATAAATACATTAGGCCTTTGCAAAACGGTTCATATGAGTTCTGCGAAAAGGGGGAATGGGGGTGGAAGGAAAGAGAGGGAAAGTTGGAGCGTTCGGGATGAGTGATGGTGAGAGGAAATGTGAAAAAGTGAGTGGGAGAACTCGAGAAAGGGGGAGAGAGAAGGAGAAATAAGGGTGGAGGTCCAAGCCGAGCCTGCTCTGGACACAAGGGAAATGAGGCAGAAAAGAAAAGGGGGAAACGGGCCAAGAAGTGGAGGTAAGGAATGAGAGAGGGATCGCGAGGGAGAAACCGAAGAGAGTGCTGAAAGAAACCGATGCCGCTGGAATGGCGAGAAATGGAAAAGATACGGTTAAATTTATGATGGTTTAAACAGGAAGTCGACCGTAACCCTCATCCAGCACTTGGTTTAAATGGGGTCATGCTTCTGGGTTTTGGTTGAAAATCGAAAACATAGCAGACATCCAGCAAACACAGTAATCAGACAACTGTAGGAAATGTGAGGAGGCAGAAGTGTAGTGTCTCTGGTGATTAGACTAGATTGTCAATTCAAGAGCAGCTCCAGAAAGAGTGAGAGAAGAGAGTCCGGCTGCGCTGAAAATGGGGAATCGAATATGAAAAACAGATTTGCAACAAGACCTCCACCCAGCTCATGTGACTCTCACTAAGAAATGTCTGGATCATATTCCAATCCATAATCCACAGAATTCAATTATACTTTGCATAAAAAGGAAATGAAGCCTATTTTTAGAAATGTTAAGATCCGTATGTATTGCGGCTTTAAATACGCTATATTATAAAGAACATTATAATAATAATTATTATCATTGAGTCTTATATAATTGTATCCATTTAAATAAATAATTATAAAGTAAAATGTGCTATCTATAAATGTATATAAATATATGTATAATTTTATATATATATATATATATATATATATATATATATATAATTATACATATAATATATATATATATATATATATATATATATATATATATATATATATATATATATATATATATATATATATATATATATATAATAATTATACATATTATTCAAACTACTTAACTAAAATGAGCTGAAACAACACAATTCTGGATATTTTTTTGGGGAAACTTAACTGTTTTATGTTCAATCCACTTACATTTGTTAAGTTAATCAATTTGTGTTGGGACAACATGAATGAATTGTGTGTTACCCTGCATTTTTTACAGTGTCATATAATACATATGTTCATTTTCATTTCCTTTGGCTTTATTAATCAGGGCTCGCCACAGCGGAATGAACAGCCAACTTACCCAGCGTGTTTTAAACAGTGGATGTCCTTCCAGCTGCAACCCAGTATTGGGAAACATCCATACACATTAATTCACACGCATACACTATACAGCCAATTTAATTTATTCAATTCACCTATAACGCATGTCTTTGGACAGTGGGGGAAACCGGAGCACCTGGAGAAAACCCAAGCAAACACGTGGAGAACATGCAAACTCCACACAGAAATGCTAACTGACCCAGCTGGAGCTCGAACCAGCAACCTTCTTGCTGAGAGGTGACAACCACTGAGCCACCGTGTCATCTAATATATATGTAATTTAAGATTTTTATTAGCAACACTAAAGCCTAATATGTACTGTAATAACACAAAAATACATATAAAGTGTAAACACATTTATATTGAATACATCTATAATTAGAATATAAGCATTATTTAATAAATTTGTTTTACATTAAATACATCTAATTCTAAACCTTAACCATAGATTAAAGCTTTTCAAATACTATATGTACATTTAATTAATTAAATATGAAATATAATCTGTCTTTCTAGAGGAGTAAAATATATACAGTTGATGTCAAAGTCATTAAATCCAGGCTCATTCTGAAAACGTACCTCTTTATACATTTCTGGAGAGCGCCAAATACATCTAAAGCCTGTTTCACACCACAAGCGTAAGCAGCGCATGAGCAGAGAGTGAGCATCGCGTTTTTTCAGCATCCATGTTATTAGATTAGAGCTTTCATACCACACGCAGAAGCAGCGCAGCAGCGTGAGGTGTGAGCGTCGCTGAAGCAGCAGTGCCGTGATAGTTTCGGTGCTGGGTCTATTTTTGCTTTGCTGCTCACGCTTATTAAGGTGACAGTGCATTGATAATGACCAAAACACACTGAATGACAGCAAAAAGTCTCAATTTTACCTAATAAACGCAGCAATAATATTTACTGATTAATATATAGTGAATCAAATGATCTTAAACGATTAAAAATTGCAACTAATATTTATTTAGGCCCGAACTACAAAACCAAATTTAAAACAATTTTAGAATCAGTTTTGCTTAGATTACACTAGTGTTGCAGGAGAGGGGAAACAGAAGTGGCCACTTTAAGACTGCTATTTACAGGAGACCAAAGCAAAGTGTATTGTGGGTTGTGTAGTTCGACATGCATGCTGAATGAGGCGAGCTCATTGTGTGCTGTGCAGTTGAAGCAGAAAGAGTAAGTTTTACTTGACTTTGCTTTATGTTCACTTAAGTTACTCCACCAGGGAGCTGTACTGTAAACCTGACAACACGAAAATAAGTAAAAGAAGGGCATACATTAATCACTTTTGTCCGTCTCATCCTTTGCATGAGCATCAGTTGACAAGCTGTTACTCTGCCGCTGGACATTGCTGAAGCAGATAAAGTAACACTAGTTTGATCATATATAGATTTCATTATAACTTTATTGTATAAATATTATTATAACTAGGCCTACAACATCCTGAAAATCAAAAACAAAATGACATAACACAGGCGATTGTCTTCTGAGTGCACCAGACATGAATGATACTCCTCATAGAGCTTGAGAAGCATACAGTACTGCATGATCTATATAATTTGTAAAATAAAGACTTGCAGGTTAAGTTAACATTATAGAAAAGTAAAAAAAGAAGTGTCTTTGTATATATAGAGAGATAGGTAACTAGATAGAATAGACAGAGATAGATTGATTTGTGCAGCAGCTTGCGATGAGCTGCGCACTGCAGACGAAGCTGGAGTGAAAGGCAAACGTCTGCGTGCTGCTTCTGCTCTCTACAAGTGTTGCGCATGATCTGCTCATGTCCTGCTTTTGTTGCGGTGTGAAGCCGACGTTAGAAGGTGCGTTTCTGGTGGTTTTTGTTTTCGCGAATCCACCAGAGGCCGCTGTGTACACTTTTTGACATTTCAAATTTCTCTCGCTAGTGCCATTCGCGGCTGCTGTTCTCAGTCTGACTGACTGACAGATCAACTGACCCACCTTCCTCCTACCCTAAACCCAACTGGCAATGTTTTTCAAAAGCAATCCATAAATGATAAAAGCCTCCTGATTTATATCTTGTTTTCAGGTTTTACCATATTCTCATCCTGTCATTTACTTTGCCTGACTTGAACCCCGTCGTCATGGTAAACCCCTCTTTGCGTCTCAAGTTCAGCGACGTACATGGCAAGCTACTGGACAAACTGGTAACAGCGGTAAAGCCATCCATATGGAGTAAGGGGTCAGCTGCTAGTGCAAAAAGAAACATCGTCATACCCCCCCGTAGCATTCATTTTAAATATGAAATGCAGCCATACGTACTTTTGGCTACATAATTTGCGATCTCCAGAAATGTATATAGGGCTACGTTTTCAGAACGAGCCTGTGCTGAAATCATTAGCCCACAAGTGAAATATATATATATATATATATATATATATATATATATATATATATATATATATATATATATATATATAGGAGAAAGTCTTATTTCTTTTGGTCTAGCTGGTCTAGCTATCAGTGTATACGGTCAAATATATTAGCTCCTTTAATTTTCTTTCCAATTGGTCACAGAACAAACCACTTTTTTTCCAATAACTTTAAATTTTCCAATAGTTAAATGAATAGACCTACTGTTAAATTTCACTTTCAACTAAAAATCATACTACAAAATAACTACCAATAAATATACTGTCATCATGCCAAAGACAAAAGAAATTATGAAACTATGATTTATAAAAATGTCTTTACTTAGGAAATTTAAATATATTTATAATATTTCACAGAAAGGATCAGGAGTTCTAGACCACTTGCATAATTTCACCAACATATTCACAGCTTCTTGAAAATGAGTGTGATTTTTCAAAGCCTTAAATGTAAATATGTTGGGCTGTGTGATTGAGCAATGACATCTGTTGAAGTGAACATTCATGTCCCCCCCCCCTCTTTACAGACCATATGTTCACAGTGAGTGCAGACAACAGCGTCTGTGATCTAGTGCTGTAGTTTTGGGACCAGTGAACACGTGGTCTCATCTATCACACATGTGAAGGTAAGGTATGCATATATATCACCAAGAGCTCTACTCTCTAAACGCACCCTAAAACACCAATCCAAGAACAAGACTAGCTTTCAGGCAATACGCTCTTATTAGTTGTGTTCACCACGAGCATAAATCCCAACATTTGGGAAGGTTAGAAGAGCTCACAGATCTTAAACTGCTTTTTAACAATCAAACGCTGCCATAAAGTCAAGCTGGATTGATTATATTTATGAGACCATCTCAAATGAACGCTACCATAATGCCATAATTACCAGTGGGGAAACTCTGTCGAAGGTTGTACAGACTCCTTGGTGAGAAAACTCCTAGTGATAATATACCCAACAGGCCTGTGGCCAGCCTGGTGAAAGGGGTGATTCTTTTTTCTCCAAAAGTTGACCTTTTTGCAGTTATTAGACTCATTTTCTATTTAATTATGAGAATTAATTACTGCATTTTAGTGAAAATTTAAGCACTATTTTTTGCTGGATTAACTTGCCGGATGGTCATTATAGCCACACTTTTTAATGTACCAAAATATTTTACAAAAATTTAGAATAAAGAAATATAAATAAATACATATTTGAAAAGTTCTTATGCAAACATCCTCTAAAAGTCGTTTAAAATTTCCTTAAAAAATTTGCTCTAGCATGGCTTCTTTCAATTATTTCAAGTTTATTGCAAAGAATCACTCTTTTAAATGTTTTTAAAATGAAATAAATAAACATAAACACGTGTCCGAGAAAAATGCTAATTTTCAATGGAAATTTCACTTTTGCTTTTTGCATCTGAACTCTTCATTTTTAAAATACAAATGTATTACATCATATACAGTGCATCAGGAAAGTATTCATAGTGCTTTACTTTTTCCACATTTTTTTTCTGTTACAGCCTCATTCCAAAATGGGTTAAATTCATTTATTTCCTCAAAATTCTACACACAATAACCCCATAATGACAATTTGAAAAAAGAGATTTTGAAATTGTTGCAAATTAATAAAAAATAAAAAAGCTGAAAAATCATTTGTACATAAGTATTCACAGCCTTTGCTCAATACTTTGTTGATGCACCTTTGGCAGCAATTACAGCCTCAAGTCTTTTTGGATATGATGTCCGAACCTTGGCACACCTGTCTTTAGGAATTTCTGCTTATTTCTCTTTACAGTATCTCTCAAGCTCTATCAGATTGGATGGGATGCGATGGTGTACAGACATTTTCAGATCTTTTCAGAGATGTTTAATAGGATTTAGGTCTAGGGTCTGGCTGGGCCACTCAAGGACATTCACTGAGTTGTTGTGAAGTCATCCATAGATATTTTGGCGGTGTGCTTTGGGTCATTAACCTGCTGGAAGATGAACCGTTGTCCCAGTCTGAGGTTAAGGTCACTCTGGAGCAGGTTTTCATTCAGGATGTCTCTGTACATTGCTGCATTCATCTTTCCCTCTATCCTGACTAGTCTTCCTGTTCCTGCTGCTGAAAAACATCACCACAGCATGATGCTGCCACCACCATGTATCTTTTCTCCAAACAAAATGCCTGGCGTTCAATCCAAACAGTTCAATTTTCGTCTCATCAGATCAGAGAATTTTGTTTCTTATGGTCTGAGAGTCCTTCAGATACCTTTTAGCGAATTCCAGGTGGGGAGTGGCTTCCGTCTGGCCACTCTACCATACAGGCCTGATTGGTGGATTGCTGCACAGATGGTTGTCCTTCTGTAAGGTTCTGATCTCTCCACAGATAAATGCTGGAGCTCAGACAGAGTGACCATTGGGTTATTGATTACCTCCCTGGCCCTTCTCCCCAGATGACTCAGCTTAGATGGCAGCCCAGCTCTAGAAAGAGTTCTGGTGATTTTAAACCTCTTCCACTTACGGATGATGGAGGCCACTGTGCTCATTGGAACTTTTAGAGCAGCAATTTTTTTTATGTAACCTTACCCTGACAATCCTGTCTCAGAGGTCCACAGACAATTTCTTTTGTCTTCATGCTTGGTTTGTGCTTTGACATGAACTGGTAACCCTCGGACCTTATATAGACAGGTGTATGCCTTTTCAAATCATGTCCAATCAACTGAATTTACCACAGGTGAACTCCAATTAAGCTGCTGAAACATCTCAAGAATGATCAGTGGAAACAGAATGTACCTAAGCTCAATTTACAGCTTCATTGCAAAGGCTGTGAAAACTTATGTACTTGTGATTTTTCAGCTTTTTCAGTCATTATATGGGGTATTGTGTGTAGAATTTTGAGGAAGAGCAGCACGGTGGCGCAGTGGGTAGCACAATTGCCTCACAGCAAGAAGATTGCTAGAGCCCCAGCTGGGTCAGTTGGCGTTTCTGTGTGGAGTTTGCATGTTCTCCCTGTGTTTGCGTGGGTTTCCCCGGTTTCCCCCACAAGTCCAAAGCCATTTGTGTAAGTGAATTGGGTAAGCTAAATTGTCAGTAGTGTATGTGTGTGAATGAGTGTGTATGGATGTTTCCCAGTGATGAGTTGTGCCTGGAAAGGCATCCACTGCCTGAAACATATGCTGGATAAGTTGTCGGTTCATCTCGCTGTGCGACCCCTGATTAAGAAAGGGTCTAGGCCAAAAAAAAAAGAATAAATCAATGAATTTTAAGGAAGTAATTGAATTTAATTCATTTTGGAATAAGTCTGTGACATAAAAAAATTAAAGTGAAAAAAAAGTTAAGTGCTATGAATACTTTCCAGATGCACTGTATTAGAAAGAAATATTAGAAAAAAATAGGAATCTGTTAAAGTTTTCAATTAAAAAAAATGTAGACTATTGTCATTTATTAGGCTAATTACAAACTGGCCAGCTCATTCAACTTTCCTCAGTCAGAATTTGACTATTTGAATGATAAAAAATGAAAACCGAATAAAAGAGCTTGATGATTTTTATAACCTCTCTATTGAAAATTTATGGATAACAACAATAATGTTAGTATTCAAATTCATTCAAACTTATTCATACTCAAAATCATATTAATATGGTCCACTTTTAGTGCTTCACGCATCATTTTTTGTTTCAATTGTAAGTTTTCTTTTACAGCTATATGTTGGACTCATGAAAAATAATAGCTTTAGTGACTGCAAAAAATTTTGATAAAATGAGAATCACTTTTTTCCATATTTCATTCGTTTTTAGGTGTAAATTAAAGTTAGTATGGATAGGTTATTATCATTTCACCTCAGCTGATTCTGGCTGATTAGCCGCGGAACTCAGCATATATACTGTATATGGTATTTTTATTTTGTCTCATATGGCTTAACAAATTCAATTGCCTTTTAAGATTATTTCTTACAATTAGCAGATAATATGGCATGCAAACTCACATTGTTATGTCTGAATTTCATGAGTAGCCTTGCATTTACTTTTACCGGCTATATTTAAAGTAATTGGAAGTAATTAGTTTTTTTTCCATTTGTAACGTTAAAAAACATTTTAAAACAATGCTTAGTGGATGTAATAAAACAGTGTTTTTAAAAGACTAAACACTTTATTGATATAGTATGCAAGCACATGTGGTCAGAACACAAACGAGTCGTAGGTAATGAAGTGTTAAGTGTTTCTCCCAAAGAAAAACTTATCTAAGCAAAATGCTAGCAGGCACCTGTAGCTCCGCTCATGTCCTGCCTCTTTGCATTTGTGTGTCATTTTTGACACACAAACAAAATGGCAACGGTTGGCCATGGCCACCTTTAGCTTCATATGCGCTCTTCAGAAACCTATAGGTGACATCACGAATATTATGTCCATATTTTTTACAGCATTTGGTGATTACTGTGAGTGAATTAAAAATTTATGAGCATCTTGGCTTTTCCAATAAACATTTTTACGCGAGAATTTAAGGGTGCTTTCACACCTGTGAATCGATTCAGTTGTTCCGAAACAGAGATTACAATTGTTACATTGTTGCTCTTTGCCCTTGGAGCGGTTCGCTTTCACACTGCAAAGTTTCTAATCGGACCAAAAGAGCTAAAACAAGTCACGTGCGAGTAAACTCTCTTTACATTGGTCAGAGTGTCAGGGTTTATTTTGCAGCGTCCCGCTAAGCTGTCAGGAGAGGTGGTGGTTTGGTGGTGATTGACAGGGTGCGCGCGAGCAACGTGTCTGAGGAGAGACGCGGTGGGGAGGGGTGAGAAGGGTGCGCAACGATGCCTATTTGAGGACTGGGACGGAGACGCGAGATTTGCGGGCATCCGGAGACTCGCGAAACTTCTCGCCCAACTCATAATTCTCTCTTCATATAGCCGTAAGGCTATTACATATCCATAAAACACTGTGATTTAACCGCGCTCGGATCGGATCGCTTTCTCACTGCAATCGAACCGCTCCAGGGTTCGTTTCAATCGAGCCGAGACCACCTCATTCAGGCGGTCTCGGAGCGATTACTTTGGCGCAGAACAGAGTGCGATTGCCCTGTTCACATTTGCCAAACAAACCGCGCTAACTGGGCAAAAGAGGTATGTTCCGAAACAAAAGTGTAGGTGTGAAAGCACCCTAAAATGCGCACACAAATAGGTGGATTTTTCAGTATTGAAAGGTTTCTGTGGTCCAGCGAGCAAATATGGCGCATTTCAAATCATATACTTCCACTGGGAATTATTGCAGCCAAAGAACTGCCATTTAGAGGAATATGAATGTTTACAAAAAGCCTTTTCTCTGTGATAAATGGTGTAGTCACATTTACCAGTGCTTGGCAAAATTGTGCTGGCAAAATATAGTTAATCTGATAGAAAACTGGTTACAAAGAAGTTACATTCATTCATTCATTCATTCATTCATTCACTCATTCATTTTCCTTCAGCTTAGTCTCTATTTCAGAGGTTGCCACAGCAGAATGAACCGCCAACTATTCCAGCATATGTTTTACACAACCAGTATTAGGAAACACCTAAACACACCCGCCAGAGCACCCAGAGAAAACCCAGGCAAACATCGAGAAAACATGCAAATTCCACACAGAAATGCCAACTGGCCCAGCCGGGACTCAAACCAGCGTCCTTCTTGCAATGAGGCAACCGTGCTAACTACTGAGCCACCATGCCACCCCTAAAGAGTTGCATATCAAAGCAAAAACAGTTCCCTAAGAAATTGACACATTGACCAACAAATGTGGTTTGCGTTGAAAGTCAGTGTCAGCCTTTTAGACATGTCTACACTATAACAAAGCATTTCTCACTTTAATCTTTGTGTGACTATACATTTATACAGGTTTATACTTTCTTTCTTTCTTTCTTTCTTTCTTTCTTTCTTTCTTCATACATTTTAAGACCTTGATTTCACAAATGAGTAATTCTGGAAACCACAAGCTTGGAAAATGTACTGTTTAAAAAGCCTATGTGGTTACAGGTCGTTGGGTTCATTTCAAATATTCTGGCTATTTCAACGCTTACGCACCTGATTCCAGCCCTCGAGGTACAGGTTACTTTATTAATTGAAAGTTTATTCAGCTGTGTTGTTGATGGAGAGAACACACATAAAAATCCCCTTTCGTAAAGTAGACAAACATTAGATGACAAACTAAATCGTGTTATTAGCATGCAGAAACTAAGTGTGTTGAAATATACCAAGACTTGGTCTGAAACCCCTGGAGTGGCTGCAGGTTGAAAAGCAGTCGGAGTTTACCTGGGAACACTAGGAGGGACTCGTTTGGGATGGCTGGTGGTGTTGGTGTTATCTTTGTTGTTGTAGACAGGTAGAGGCTGAGCTTCCAAGCGAACGTGTTGAGATGGAGCAGCTGGAGCTGGATGCTTCTTAGGGACACTATAACCTTTAGGAGACCTGAGAAAATAAAAGAGGATTATTATATATTATTTTTTTAATATTATTTTTATATAGTATGGTTTCCGCTACATTCATTCATGCGTGGCGAAGCGCCATGCCAAAATTCGTACCACCACGGCTACATTACAGCTTCTCATTCAAAACGTTTTATTTTTTTAATAGTGGACGATAATCGCACCAAAACGTATTAAATGGCAAGTAAATTATAACAGAGCAAACTTTTCTGTAACCGTAGTAGTGCTGTGTGTCATTTGTTTAACCCTTTAAGGTGACGTGCTTACTGGCTGACTGACAGGTGCGTGACGTGTGAGGCCAGCAAACACGACGTATAGCCGATTTATTTTACTTCAGGATGCATTAATGCTACTCTGTGGATCTATTGGAGACATTCATAAATATTCCTAGCAAATCTAATAAATGTTGGAGAGATACTCACTACGTAAACAAACTAAATCGCACTTCAGCAACGTATGTTTGAGAGCGCACAAGAAGATCTTGAGCAGCGTTCATTTGAGTTGCCGTGCAAGAAGATATGTGCACGAACAGAGGAAATCGGCGTGCAAGCAAAAAGATTTGCATGCTTGTAGGGTATTACACATTTGCGATCTTGACTTCTAATACTGCGGTCACGGCATTTGTCATTGAAATAACGCCACAGGTAGTTTGGTAAATCTGTGTAAAAAACAAAAGGCCTGCCACCACAGCTGGAAAAAATCCTAGAGGAAACACTGTATAGTATACAGTTAAAAATATATATTTTGCTGCTTGTCCAAACTACTTAGTTAAAATGAGCTAAAACAACACAATTATTGATTTTTTCCATGATCAATCCACTTAAAAAGTTAACTTTGATCGATTTGTGTAGGGACTGGATATTTTAGAGTGTATATTATAATTAATATTAGAATACTGTCTGTTTTTATTGTTTTTTCCTGTCATTTCACATAATTCACATTCACAGAATTCACATATATTGTATATTTTATTAATTTGGTCATTTGTGTAGGGCTGTACAATTTATAATTTCAACATTAATATCACAATGTGTGCATTCGCAATAGTCACACAGCAGCAGCTGCAATGGAGCGAAGTGGTAATTATTGTTGAGCAGCAATGAGAATGTACAATGTTTACATTTACATTACATTTGATTATTCAATAAGAGGGGGAAGACAAAATAGTGATGTGCATGAGGTGGCGCTTCTCGTAATGATGGATCTAACATATATCAATGTTGCAAATCTAAGAAATATATGTGCTGTTTATAAAAGGAATACATCATATTGACCTTATTCTAAAATGCGGAAGTGCGCCTGTTTTCGCGATTGTCTTAGAACTTCCGTTTCAGTCGCCTATGGGAGAAATGACAAGGAATAATAAACGCCAAAAAAACGGTCAAACTACTTGCTCTACAAACAAATGTTTGCATGACTATACAGACCAAGTAGAATAATTTTAACAAGGAAATATCAGTTTGCAACATCAAACAGCGAAACGAGCAGTTTTTAATGTCTAAAAATGAATGGAAGTGAATGAGACCGGAAGTCTCGTGCCAAAAAGGTTCAAATGGCAGCGCCCGCTCGTCTGCGGAGAATAAGGTCAATAAATTTTTGATGCATTTTCTCTCCTAATTTACAATTATCATACCATCTTGTGGATGGTTTTCTTGTGAAACATAGCTGATATGATGATCTATTTTAATCTAAGGATTAAAATATTACAAAAAATATTATTTTCTACATTAATATAAAAACCACTGCCTTCATGTTTTCTTCTTCTCCGGGGCTTTTTCAGTTTATTCATGAAAATTTGCTTTTGTATAATGTTATTATTATTATTAGTTTTATTTATTAAATGCATATTTATATTTGTTTTAATTAAAAACAAGCTTAGATTTTCCCCTGTCAGGTCTTAGACCATATAGGGCAAAGAACGTGTCTTTGGATATAACTCAGTTGTTTGAACACACTTCGTTATTATTATTCATTTGTTCTTTTGCTGGAAATTAGAACTGATTTAAGAAAAAGTTTTGAAACAAATCTTTGCGCATAACAAACAAAATTAATTATGTATAGGCTAATGGATGTCTGTGCGTACAACAAGTTTCCTTATCCACGAAAGAGAGTGAAAGTGAAACAAAGAATGAGGAGGATCATCTCTCATTCTCGCGCTGCAGATGGTCTGTTTAACTGTTTTCTCGCTAGTGAAATGCTCAGTTTTTCCACTTACAAAGTCCATCATGTAAATAGCAAATGCGCTATGGCATGACGCAACTGACTCTTAAAGGGAATGGAAGATGAGACTCTGATTAGTTTATTCTCAAAACACACCCATAACCCATTAAGAGAATAAGCTCACTCTTGTTAGACCATGCGCCACAGCGCAAAGTGGATTTTTCTGTCCTTAAAATAGCAAATGTGCATTCTGACACGCCTTTAATGCTTTTGCGCCCTGCACTTTAGACTTTGTGCCTAGATCATTAAAAATAGAGTCCAGTGGATGCTCTCATTATTCTTGAAATTGGGCATTAATGGCTTCAAATGTAAACATCAACATGGGCAGATTAAGATATGGTCATTTGTCTTGCTGATGAGATGTACTGTATGGAAGGACAACCCGGACAATGTTCAATAGCAGTTGTAAATAGGATTTGACATTGCATTTTCAATATGTGGACGCGTAAATTGTGACATAATCCAAATGCAACTGCAAATCCAGCATTTCTGTTTGCATTTCCACTTCCGCGAAAGCGCAGTGACTGCCACATTTCAAATGAAAAAGCAAAGTTCATTTGCAGATGTATCACATGTCTTATAAGCTATGTTTATTTGTATATCGCTTTTACAATGTAGATTGTGTTAAAGCAGCTTCACAGAAGATTTTAGTAAATGACATATCTAAATAGCAATATTAGTTGCTTCATTAACCTGTAACCTGCTGAAACTCAAATGGAATCACAAATTCATTTGCATTTGATTTTCCGATGTCTACACTGAAACCTGCCAATCAAACCACAGGGGTGAGAAGCAAAAGTGCAGAGAAGAATTCTAATTCAATAATAAATTGTTCATTTTTTTTTTTTTATTCAAAAAAAAAAAAAAAAAAAACTTGAATACTTGATTAACTAACTGGGTTGTTCACACACAATATGTTTTTCTCTTTCCAATGTGCTGCTTTTCTATTGCTTTTCAATATAAACACGCGTTTGGCAGATGCGTGTGACCGTTATGCTTGTGTCTTTTTAAGCACCGTGCACGTGAACGCCATGTTGTTAGATGCTTTGTGAAGTTTAAAGAACTTCAAATTTCACAAGCAGTGCAGCTCATCACTGTTCAGAAATTCTCAGAAGTGAGGCAACTATTGCAAGTTTCTGTTTACAGGTGCTCAATGGTTGTGTCTGGGTAACCTCATGCTTTATGCCTCATTTTTCTTTTATACCATTCCTGAATGTTGCTTCTTGTTTTTAGATGCAAAGACACGTTACGTGTGAACGAGCTCCAACAGTGCTACGGCGTCTCCTCTACGCAAGAGCATCCAGCTAAAATAATTAACTTTCCATGACCTTTAATTTGTTATTAATCTCAGTCAGTTTTGTAGGCTTGGAAAACACAATTCCATGATATTTCCTGGAAGCCTGGTGATTCAGTGTGCGCGAGTGCCAACGGTCCACTATTAATTATGTGCCTGAGCACTAACCAAACTCTAAGAGCCAAATTAAGACCAAGTGTGCCGCAAGCCTACGTTTGAGTGAAGGTTTCGGCCGTTAGATCGCCCCCTGGGGGCTGGCTGCAGTACAAGTCATAAAGCCCGCCTCCTCCGTGTTAATGAAGGAGACTTGAGCCCAAATAAAAAAAAATATTACACTTGCAATAAAATGTCCCGAAAGATAGTTCTGGTCGATTAAGGCACTGGTTATTGTGCTGAAATAGGTGCAGATCTTCATTTTTGTAAACAGTTTGTTTTTAGCAGTAATTTAATGCTGGGCGTGTCATCGTGATACACAGCTGTGATTGACAGTTTCTCAAAGCGCGGCGTCTGAGCTTCGGCAGGAGACTGAAGTAGACTGAAATGTTATTATTCGATTTCTGTGTTATTTTACCATGACAAAATGAGTTCAGCAGTAAACTATAGTTTCTGACATACATGATCCTGGTGGAACACTGTTTATTCGCTAAGTTCAGGGCTTTTTTCGGGCTTTATTAGTTTGCTGATACACGCCTAGCCACCCAGATAGCAAAACACAGTTCCGGCTAGATTCTCGCCTGCCGGAGACTTATCTCTTAGAGCTCAGACTGACTAATGTTACCTCTGCTGGACCTACTCCGGATGCCTGGACTCACTGCCCGATTCCAGTCCGAGTCAATCGAGCCACATGCGGCGGCCGAGCGAGCAGGCGCTGCCGCATGCGAGCCGGAATCACCCCGCGACGCCGCGAGTAAGTTATGCGCTGCGGCCTGGAGCTGGCGCGATTGAATATATAAAACCCTCATATTTGTTAACGTTATTACATCCATTTGTGTTGATATGACAGCAAACGCATGCTGAGAAGTTCGGGGGGCGTAGTTGATTTTACATAAAGCGTTTGATTGGAAGCTCGACTCTGCTCATTTTCGCGGCTCCTCCTCTGGCTCCATCAAACAGTCCTTCTGCGCATGTCTGGCTCCAATTTCAGCAGTCTTTTGCGACAGTTTGTGCCCGTCAAGCAGGCGTTTTGCCCTCAAGGCGTTCAATGGGAAAAAGGGCTGTCGCGTCGTCCATATTTTTTACAGTCATTGATTAAGACCTGTCACCGGCGGATGATGAGGGAGACAGCTGGAGGTACCTGCGGTGAAGCGAGCCACTGGATAGCCAGGAGTTATCTACGGGAGGTGGCAGCGGGGTGGAGATGGTGGTGGTGGAGATGTCAGTGATGATGTTCAGAGCCTCTTTCAGGGCAGCATGGGTACGCAGAACCTCCTCTCTGCGCAAGGCTTGCTCAGGAGACTCGTCCATCAGAGAGTACTGATCTCCTGAAGAATACAACTGAGCCAGCAACTCAGAGTGGATGAACTCTTCTACCTATTGGTAAAGAACAGAAAAATAAAGGTATGTTTGATACTGAAATATGATGTAGAGACTGATGATTACATATATATATATATATATATATATATATATATATATATATATTCTTTATAAAGTGGTTTTATTCTGACTAGCAGAACAGGCATTTACTGACACATCATCTCACCAATTTGTCCGATAGGCCCATTTTAACCATAATGTCAACTACATTGAGGACCAAACCATAAGCAGCTTTACTGCAGTTCTATTGTCTGACACTGTACTGTACTGTAAGTGCTCAAGCTTTTTAGGTGGATTCTGATTGGTTCTAAAAATTCTGAAATGAATTCCACAGTTCCTCTGTTGATATTGCTATAAATGTGTTTTGAGCTTTGCCATACTCTTAGAAAACTGAAATAAAATAGCTATCTATTTAGTTAATGATGTCCCTTGGTATAAAAGTCCAAAGTCAAACTAAATATTCAACAACTATTTTGAGAAATATAAATTGACCAGACAATAAGATGGTACATGTAATCACACAAAAATGTATTATTTCGTTATACAATATTATTGCACAATAATGCCTAATTTTTTACTCTAGTTACTCCAAAGTTCAGAAAACCTATATTTCAAACTAACTTAACCTATGGTGAGAAACATATACAACACTTAAAGTGCAGTATAGAAGCATACTTCAGTAGTGTAATTCTGAAGTATGCATATATACACTACCTGACAAAATTTTGTCGCCTATTCATGTTTTAGGACAGAAGTGGCTTATATGAAAGGTAAAGAGCTCTAGATTATGCTTATTTTACCAAAATAAAATTTGATCTAGCCTTGATTTTTGTAATTATTATTTTAATAATTTAGTTATTATAATTATTGACATTTAATTATTAGTCTTGTCATTTAACAAAAATTATGTACAGTATAGAATATAAAGTCATAGTGCAGTGTAAAAAGAATTATAGTTTTTCTCAGTAACTTTGGTGCATTTCTCACAACACTATTTACATTTGCACAACAGTTGATGTATTTCTCAAAACAATTGGTACAAACTGCAAAACATAGTTGATAACTTCAAAAAGGATGTCACTTGCTCAAAATGGATAGCTCATTCCTAAAAAGCAAGTATTCTTTTATATGTCAATTTAAGTGTCAATGTCATCAAGATGAAAAGTCCCGACACCATTGTTTATGAACAAGATAGTTAAATGGCTTTGTCATGTTTTCATTATGAGTTTACTCCAGTTTTCCCAATGCAAAAAAAGTCAGATTTTGGTGACTCTTCCTGAAAATGCTCAAGACAGCACAATTTACTATTTGCACAGCCATTTAAAAACTCCAGTAAAGTTAGACATCACTGCATTTAGTGAGGTACCCGAGTACAAGACACTGAATATGTATGTTTCACATTTTTACTGCATTTGCTCTTTACAATTTTAATTTATTCACAGCATTGTGCAACAGAATAAATACACCCTTATTTACAACAAACATAAACTTTCTTTGGGTCAAACTGTGCACAACTGTTAACAATATTGCAGTACATATTGGAACCGAACCTACAACACACACAGGTCTGTAAGTCATTCATGAAATTGTTTAATTTTGAAGGTATTTTCAGGAAAAAAAGATTTAAACTTTTTTAATAAAATTTGCTTGACAGATTTTGAAAAATAGTTCAGTATTTCTGTATGCAATGACTCCAGTAATGAAATGAGGACTATTAGTTTTTCATTGGAATGACTATTCAGCATTCACAAGTTTAGTTAATTTTGAATGACATGACATAAGCAGATGATAATGTTATAAAACAGCAGAGAGTTTTAAGAAAGCAATTGATGCATGTCCAAAAGCATTTGCAATTTGTTGGAAGGAATGAACGAAATACTGCTACTATAATGTGCACACAGCCATGTCACCCTGCAGCCCAAGACCGGTTACTCACTGAAGCTAAGCTGGGCTGAGCCTGGTCAGTACCTGGATGGGAGACCACTAGGGAACACTAGGTTGCTGTTGGAAGTGGTGTTAGTGAGGCCAGCAGGGGGCGCTCAACCTGTGGTCTGTGTGAGTCCTAATGCCCCAGTAAAAGTGAAGGGGACACAACACTGTCAGTGGGCGCCGTCTTTCGGATGAGACGTTAAGCCGAGGTCCTGACTCTCTGTGGTCATTAAAAATCCCATGGCACTTCTCGTGAAAGTCCCTCTATCGGCCCTTACGATCATGGCCTCCCAATCATCCCCTTCCACCGAATTGGCTCGATCACTGTCTCTCCACTCCACCAATAGCTGGTGTGTGGTGAGCGCACTGGCGCCGTTGTCCTGTGGCTGCTGTCGCATCATCCAAGTGGATGCTGCACACTAGTGGTGGTGTGGAGAGAACCCCCTCATGATTGTAAAGCGCTTTGGGTGAATGGCCATACACAATAAATGCGCTATGTAAATACACATTACATTACATTACATTACAAATAACTAATTGTTTGAGAAATGCATTAACTGCTGTGCAAATGTAAATAGTGTTGTGAGAAATGCACCAAAGCAACTGAGAATAACAATTGTGTGTTAAATGAGCTTGGAGAACTGCATGCACACATTTCCGCAATGATTCAAATAACAGCCCCCTTTGAATTTTTTTTCTTTGTTTTGTTTTTAAACATTTCCCAAATTATGTTTATCAGAGCAAGGACATTTTCACAGTATGTCTGATAATATTTGTTTCTTCTGGAAAAAGTCTAATTTGCTTTATTTTGGCTAGAATAAAAGCAGTTTTTATTTTTTTGGAACCCATTTTAAGGTCAAATTTATTAGCTCCTTTAAGCTATAGATTTTTTTATTTTTACATTAGATGTTATATCACTGTTAGAAACAGAGGACACAGACATTGTTGATGACAAGATGCATGATGGTCTTGGGCATCAGGTCTCGGATGCTTTTGTAGACGATGCTCATGTAGGAGTCCACCAGGTTGCGGATGGTCTCGACCTGACGCTCCAACTGAGGGTCCATAGAGAAGCTCTCCGTCTGGCTTGAACCATCTCCATCTGCCTGACCAATCAAAAACAAAGACACATGAACATGCAGAAGAGTCTAGATGAGTAGAGTGATGACAAAGACATATCAAAGTGTGCATGCAGGGAGAGAAATAAAGATGTTAAGTGGAAAAAAAAGAGGAGAATCAAGGAAAGAGATTTGCTTCAGTGAGTGTCGGTGGGGGTGTGGTTGACTTCTGTCAAAGCGAATTATGGGGAACCCTGACAGAACTGTGACATCACTCAACATGGAGCTCCAAAGCACACATAAAGACAGAAAGAGGGGGATGGAGGGAAGCATGAAGAAGAAGAAGAAGGAAAAAAAGCAAGGGAGCTGATTAGAAACAGAGCTCAGAGCCCCCTCCTCGCTGATCCTTAATGGTGTGACACAAGAGCTGAGGAATGCAGCTGAGCTCCTGACCCCAGAGCACAGCCACCATGAAGCCTGCAGCAGCCGTACAGTCAAACACTGCAGGAGTGAGTGCTGTCCAAACTACTACATTATTACTATGATTTTTTATGTGTTGGTTTTAGGGCAAAATCTGTAGAATTATGTGAAATGTATTGCAAAAGGCTGCCTGTGTATAAAGCAAACATTTATGCTCCAGTTCTCAGATTTCTTTTCATGTATAACAAATAGTTAGGGGTATGCTTAAACAAATTACAATTCCATTGAAGCATTTGTTTGCGAAAAAAAAAAAAACAATTCTGTCATCATACCTATGTTGATCCAGGCACAAGCCATGTGGATCAAAATACAGTATATGTGAGTTTCTGCAAGAAGGTGAAACTGATTTTTAAACAAAGGACATCTATGTATCAGGTTTTATTAAATACCTTCATAAATATTTTGCAGATTAACAAAAGTTCTACTGGATTGGAATGACATTAAGGTGAGTGAATATATATTGTAGTCTGCATTACTGAATTAGCGTTACTCTGTATGAAAACTATTCAGATACAGCCATCTGTCTACTACAGTATTGAATAAGGCATATTTAGGCACTAAGTTGGAACATGATGCAAGTCATGCAGACCACTTTTCTAGAGCTCTTTGTAGTGTATAGTTTATTGCACAGTCCAGACATTTGGTCCAAAATTGTGACACGTTAAAGGTCCAGTGAAATTAAAATAATGTTTTAGAGAAGTTACTATCAGTATGTCAGTCTTCAAAGACATTAAAAAGCTAGTGTGGTACAAAACAAGGACAAAATTTGCGTTTAGATGATATAAAACTGAGATAAATATATGTAAAGCGTGTAGTTTGTCATTTCCATCTAAATGGATAAACGTTTTTTTTTTGTTTGTTTCACGTCACTTTATACTACAGTTTCTCAGAATCTGAGAAAAAGTTTTGCTATTTCTGCTGAAAAGTTTGTTGAAAAAATTTTTACATTTTTAATTTTTATTTAATGCAAATCCCATTAGATCTACTTATTTGGTAAACAAAGCAAGTCTCTCATATAATATATCTATTAAAGGACAGAAAATTACCTTACAAACTGTATTGTAAATAAATCATATCAACATTTTAATATTACTATTATTATATCACAATAATATTAGTCAAGTTAATTTAAAAACATGTATAAATAAAAATACATTTACGCAAGTAAATACATAGACTCAATGATTGACTGGAAATCTGCAGATATCTGTGGATTTCTCTGAGCACAGATTCTGTGTGGGCCTCATCATAACAAATCAAATTCTCAAATTGGTCATTATTTGATGCGAAACTGTAGTTTGAGGTGGAATTTAGGATCTGTTTCTATGTCACTTCTTGCGTGATTGGTTGTAAGACGTAATTTGCAGACTGAGACAAAGTTGTTGTAGTGCAGTGCAGATCTATTTTCCAGTGTAAACACAGCAGCAACAGAACACTACACCAAATAGTCGTACAGTTTAAAAACATCTTTGATGCAACTTCTTTTCAAATCGTGCAGTCTGAACTTGGAGTTACATACAAAAACATTCACATTGAGTCTGATATTAATTAAAAATATATATAAGCATTGATACTTTGTTCTCCTTTCTCTTAAAAAACAAATAAAATAAAAATAGAGGAAATATTGTGTACATCAAATCCACTGCATGGTGAGGAAGAGAGTTCACCTTCTTATCAAAAAGCTGTGCAGGATTATTCCGAAGTGGTGGATTTCAGGGTCTGTTTCCATGTCACTCCTCGTGTGTTTGGTTGTACGGACCAAGACAAAGTTGTTGGCGATTCTTCCTATTCTAACCAAAGATAGAATGATAGCTTGGTCCACAAACTACAGTTTGTCTAATAACCAAACATTATTTTGATTTTGGTATTTTCTTTTAAAATAAATTTCAATGTATTTTGCCCATCCCTCACTGTAGCCTTCACTGCAAAATATTTTTCTTACTTTCAAGTATTTTGCTTAACCCTATAGCAGATTATTTTGCTTGTTTTAAGGAAAACCTCACTTCCTCACTTATAGACCTATTCGTTCTGAAAACAAAACAATATTTCTTACTAGTCTAGACGATGCTTCTTGATTTAAGAATTTTATATTTATATATATATATTTATATATTATATTTATATATATTTAGATATTTAGATTAGAAACAAGAGGCAAAACTCTTAGTAAGAAAAACATTTTTTTGCAGTGTTCTGTATGCTTGAATCAATGCCTGCTGTGCACCTTTCCCATGCTGGTGGGATATGTGTCCATCCCTTATCATACTTCTACTCTATGTTTAGGATTTGTTTATAGAAATGACTGTGATGTGGCTGCAGTATTACAACAAAACTATAAGATTGCCACTTATTTTTCTAAAATAACTGTTGAATTTCATAATAATCACAGCTTTTAGATAAAGTAATGAACTCTCCTCCTCTCCAAGTAGTGGATTGGATGAACACAATATTTGATCTTTTTTGAAGAAGAACAAAGCATCAACGCTTAAATTGGCTTGGAATTGTTTTGCGATTTTTAAAAAATTTATATTAGACTCAATGTGCAAGGTTTGTGTATGTAATGCCGAGTTCAGACTTCACGATTTTCAAAGTAGTCACATCACAGACGTTTTTACACTGCATGACTATCTGGGTTAGTGTTTCATGGCTGTTGTGTTTACATAGTAACTTTTACATTTTACTTTTACTATTTACAATAGTAAGAGTCATCGACAACTTTGTCTCGTTTCGCAAACTACATCTCACAACCGCACACATGCAAGAAGTGACATGGAAACAATGCAAGGTCATGTAGTATATATTTACCTATTGACTAAATAATGAAAAAGAAGCCTTAAGTGGAAGAAAATGGCAGAAAATGTAATTATTTTGCTCACATGTCTCAATTTCTCCTAAACTCTTTTTCTTTTTTTGACCTGGTTGTGGTATTGCTCAGATGACACGTCAAACAGAAAACGGTGCTTCTGCCAAATTTCCAGTTTTTCCTACATTTCTGGGGTCCAAATAGACAGAAAAGATACCTTTTTAACTTCTCTCCAACATCTGGCTGGCCTGCAGATACCCATACAAGTGGATGCTGCTCTCTGATTGGCTGTAGGTGATCACCGGTGTTATTTTCAATCAGAACTCATTTCACACGGCATGATTAGAATCGGTGACAGCTCCAGATTTTTTTATGCAAAATAACTCACAGGTGTCAACGACTGATCGGCGATTCTCTCAGATTGCATCATTAATAGTTCACACTGTGTGATTGTTACCCAAGTGAATGAGCAAAAAATTGGCTGTGATTTCAGGCATTTGTCAGTGATTTCTCAAAATTTATCAGCGAGTCAAAGTCTGGGCTAAAATCATGCAGTCTGAACTCTGCGTCACACATTTTATGCATTTAATTCTTTGTGCAAAGACTTTAAATCTGATATGCTTTTAAAGTATGTAAAAGAGCAGCTTGAACTTTTTTTAAAACTTCTCCATTTGTGTTTCACAAGAAATGTAATGAAAAAAATGGGGCTTTTAAAAAAACTAATCCTTTAAAGCACTAGCACATGGTGTTGGTTTTGCGAAGAACTAGGGAATAAAACAATTCTGAGTGGAGCTTATAAAAGTCCACATGGCATCCGGTAATAAAGACCTCATTGGATTCAACCAAAACCTGTATTTTGAAGTAAAAGGCCACAGGGTTTAGCAAGCAGGTAAGTGAAGCCAGTGGGTCCGTGAGCTTACTGTGGTTTTCTCCGGGTAAACCCCAGCTCTCAGCAGAGAGGCCTTCCAGCTGTCCACATCATCCTGAGTGTCACAGGCCAGCTCCAGATGCCTGTAGTCCTTATACACGTTCCTATGGTGAAAATAACATCATCGTTAGCTGGTTCCTATGGCAGCCTGTACACATAAACAAAATCAGCAAAAACTCTCTCACTCGCACATATTATCCGGCCAAAACCACAAACCACAGACCACCCCTTTTCCCCTCTTTGATATGAAATCGATTCTCTGTCTCTCTCTCTTCCCAGCTTTTGTCCTATCTTACGTTTTTATGCGTTATTCCCATTTTTTACTTCGGTCTAATAACTTTGCCCAGTCTCTCTCTGCTTTCCCTTTCCTCGCTTGCTCAGGAATCTGGAGCCTGTCTCTCTCCATCTGTTCCACATTCCCGCTAATTATTCTGTTGTTTCTCTCCTCCTTTTGTTTCCCTCTTATTTCTTTCTGTGCCTTTTGTTTCTCTTTGTTGTGCCCGTGGGGTAAAAGGCTTAAAGTATAACGGTACAACGTTTATTTGATTTAGTCTGCGGCTGATAAGAACACATTTACAAGAACGTGACCTGAGACTAGGGTCGAGCCTGACACACACACACACACACACACCACAGCAACCACATTCTCACACACTTCCATCTTATAAAGCCCAGGCAAAGATATGACTCAGTGCTACTAATTGCTGCAACTGAGAAATCACTTCTCATAAATGCTTGCGTAATCACTTGTTCTGAAAGTTTACGTACTGTATATATGAATGAGTACATATGCACTGATCAAGCATCTATCTAAATTGCTTTGCAGAGCCTCCTAATAAGGTGTAATGTGTGGAATATTGCTTCGCGGTTCAGCTATTCATAACTCATTGCTAGTTCATGATATTTCTGACAGAATAACTGGGGTGCTTGTGAATGTACTGAACTTTATTTGCTGTTCCAAAACCGCAAAGTACGACTTCGACTTTTAGAAGGATTTAGATGCACAAATTGAGTCAAAAAATCAACAAAACAATTTGCGCACATCCAAAAACAATATTTGGATATGTTTCCAGGGCTCATTATAGATTTTTTTTTCTCTCAAACTGAAGCTTAGCTTATATGCCAAAGTCTTGTGTACACTGCATGTACACTGTAAAAAAAGTGATTGCGCCAGTTAGTTATCACAACTTAATATTTTGAGCTAAGTTAAATTATCTGGGTTGAATGTGTTGACATAACTTAAATATCATAGTTTTAATTTTATTTAAACTTATTTAGACTTAAAGAACTCCTATACACTAACCGGCCACTTTATTAGGTACACCTTACTACTACCGTGTTGGACCCCCTTTTGCCTTCAGAACTGCCTTAATCCTTCCTGGCATAGATTCAACAAGATACTGGAAATATAGATTTTAGTCCATAATGACATGATAGCATCAAGCCGTTGCTGCAGATTTGTAGGCTGTACATCCATGATGTGAATCTCCCATTCCCCCACATCCCAAGGGTGCTCGATTTGATTGAGGTCTGCTGACTGTGAAGGCCAGTTGAGTACAGTGAACTCATTGTCATGTTTAAGAATCCAGTTTGAAATGATTTAAACTTTATGAACTGACGCGTTCTCATGCTGGAAGTAGCCATCAAAAGATGGGTACACTGTGATCATAAAGACATGGACATAGTCAGCACTGATATCCAGGTAGGCTAGGGAGTTGGCACAATGCTTAATTGGTAATAATGGGCCCAAAGTGTGGAAAGAAAATATCCCCCACACCATTACACTACCACCACCAGCCTGAACCGTTGACAGGCAGGTTGGAACCATGCTTTCATGTTATTAACGTCAAATTCTGACCCTACCATCCGAATGTCACAGCAGAAATCGAGACTCATCAGACCAGGGAACTTTTTTCCAATCTTCTATTGTCCAATTTTGGTGAGCCTGAATTGTAGCCTCAGTTTCCTGTTCTTAGCTGACAGAAGTGGCACTCGGTGGGGTCTTCTGCTGCCTCAAGGTTGGATGTGTTGTGCATTTAGAGATACTTTTCTGCATACCTCGATTGTAAGAGTGGTTATTTGAGTTACTGTTGCCTTTCTATCAGTTCTAACCAGTCTTGCCCTTCTCCTCTGACCTCTGGTGTTAATGAGCAGTTGGACAGATGTACCTAATAAAGTGGCTGCTGAGTGTATATTAGGTAACTTCTTCAAACATCTGATCTTTAAACAGTACAAATATGTGCAATAGAAAACAAATACATTTTTAATTAAAAAAATCCATTTTAGAATTGTATTTCAATGCATTTTATATATACTTAAATGTATTTATTTATTTTTGTTTATTGTACTATTTCTACTTAAATTTATATTTGTTTACCTTTGGATGACGACAGCGGATGAGTGGCTTTTTGAAGGTTTGGAATTTGATTGTGCTGGTTTAAAAATTGCTTAAGCGCATTTTTGACAAAATTTGAGTGGGTTTGAGATCAGTTTGGATGTTTTGAATGTGCAATTTATGTTAAATATAAAAAATAAATATAACATGTAAATATAAAACAAAATCCAAGTGTGTGTACCTACTCATTTTTAGTTTTTAGGTGGTTTTTTTGTGTGTTTGGGAGGGTTTTAAGCTTGGGCTGGAAACATTTAAGTGTAATCGGAACCATTTTCTCACTGTAATGTTGTGGTGTGTGTTTGTCTGCGGTTCTTCTCAGATTCCTGTTACTTTAATAAAATTTTTTGTTGCAGATTTGAAAAACCTGCTTTTATTTTTAAATTAAACATGGTCCATTACTGGAACCATTAGTCATTCTGATTAATTGAAGGTTAGTAAGGTCTAGCATGGGAGTGGCACAGTGACTGTTGTCTGACTGCTAGAAGATCGCTGGTTCAAGTCCTAGCTGGGCCAGGAGGCATTTCTGTATGGAGTTTGCATGTTCTCCAAAGACATAGGGTATAACTGAATTGAATATTACACAAATTATAAAGTCCTATCAACATCATTTTTGTTTACAACAACTTATTTATTTCAGTTAACTAAACCTAGACCCAGGGGCTGATTTAACCAATAAGTGAGGTAAGCGTTCGCTTAGGGCCCCAGGAAATATTGGGGTTCCCAATAAATATCTAGACGTATCAATTATAACTATGAACTATATATAACTTTGTTTTCTACCATATTGTTAATAGTGAGAGTTAAACAAATACAACTTTAACATAATTAAATATTATTTAGTATACACTGAAATATAATATTATTAATAATAATGTAGTGTTATGTAATAATAATAATTTTACCAAATAAAATATCCATCATGGAGCAGTCGAGCAAGCAAACAAATTTATATATAAATAATAATAATAATAATAATAATAATTATATATATATATATATATATATATATATATATATATATATATATATATATATATATATATATATATATATATATATATATATATATATATATAACATTTTTAGTTGTAAATTCATTTTAAGAAAATGAATAACTTAAAATGTAGAGATTGCATTCATTTAAAATGTCGAAAAGATGATTGAGTGATATAAAGAAAGCAATAGAAATAAAAATTACATAAAAGTAGACAGGGTGCATTTCAGGACTTTGACCCCATGGCTGGGGCCCCAAAATCACTAAATCTGCCCCTGCTTAGACCACATCCATGCTCATCCATTAAGTCAACTTTAACTTAAGTTAAAAGAACTTCAGTATTTAAATGACGTAAACTTAAACACTTTGTTGAAAAAAAATTTTTTTTGAGGTAAAATGTTATTTTGCTATACTATAGTAACAGTTTGTTTTAATTATTTAAATAATCTTGTAGTAATTTTGTATGGTACATTTTCATAATTTGCATATGGCATTAAAACAGCATCAAGGCAAACAAACAATAATTTTTTTCATGAACTGTTCTTCATTATTCATCCATTAGCTTAAGAAAACAACACAATAATCGCATTTACTGTAAAACACTTACAACCAAAGTCTACAGAGAGGGGGTCTTTGTAAATGCGTAACAGCAAAAACCTCCATTTGTTTGTTTTTACACACTGATGAGCGGGTGGTAATTATTGTCGGCGGTAATCGCTACAATGTTTCAGATGTCATTGATTACGTTAAACTCAAAACATTCCTTTAATCACAGCCCTGAGTAAGTCCAGAACCACACATAACTACTCGCCGTCACACATCAACCCGGATGTAATGTACACCGATGCAAACGTGGGACAAAAAAACTCTCTGTATTTCTCATGAGCCTATTGTACAGGCGTGGATAAGATTGTTGGAATCCTTTCATTGAAGAAAGAAAAAACTACACTGAAATTAATCTTGAAAGTGAAAAAATTACTCAATTACTCAATATTAAACTAATGAAAATTTTAAATGGCTGTTAAATTGTGGTTTAAAAAAAGACAAACTGAAGGATATCAACAATTTTAAAACGCATTTAAAACGCATTACGTTTCAAAATTAAGTAATTATATTTGAGTTACTTTTTAAAATGTAATGCCTTTTTAGTTTAGTTAATTCACTTTTAAAAATAAATTGCTGAATTAAATTGATAGTATTCACGTGAAATACCGCACGCAAATAGAGAATGCAGTAACAGGCAGAAAGGTAGATGGCAGAGCCTTTTCGAAGGCAGTGCATTTCCGAAAACCAACCTTATTGACTAGGGTCAAAAGTTGCTTGATTTAGCATTTCCCAAATCCGTCGTTCCAACGAACATTTACAAACTGCATCGTAATCTTGTACGATTGCAACTACACCTCTTGAACTGTAGTTGGAAGCATAATTCCTGGTTTTGTTCTATTCCCAGTTATCCCCCCTATACCCTATTCCTTTAGAACATTCTAACATTTAAACTTAGAATAATAATTAAAAAAAACGTTGAAGTTATCATTAAAATTATTAAATAGAATTTTTTTATTTCTTAATTAATAGCCAACTGTAAATTTGGCCTACAACCATTAACGATTTATATGATTTATATATGAGATTAGAATACGTGTTATTTTATATGGAATATTCTCAATAATTTTTGTAAGGGAAACATAAAGGTTTTATATGTGTCGTTTGCAAATATTTCAGTTATTATGGAAAACGAGTGCATGCTTTAACCAAAACTAGTATTGTATTTTTTTTTATGTGTGTGCTTGTAAAACAATATAATTTGCACAAAGAAACTATAAGTTTTCAATCTAAAGTAGTTTAGAGATGTTTTTATGGCCATTATAGATGTTTTATGTTATAACTAACATGGTTCAAACGATGGATCTGCAGCAGAGAAACTACGGTTTTGGCAAACACTCGTCACTACATCGTTCTTTTACCAACCTATGCATCGTACTATGATAGTTCAGCCATGAGTTATGTTGTTGTTAGCAAAAGTAACATAAAAGTAACGTTATGCATTACTTACCAAAAAAAGTAACAAAGTAACTCAACGACAACGGGTGTACTCAATATTGTAATAAGGGGTTGTAATAATATAGTTGTTAAACGTGATATTTAATTAATCTTGTCTCTAACGACTCTTCGGTCTTTTGAATCTATCAGGTAATGTGTCACAGCGTCAGTACACTGCTTCAATCTTTTGCTCTTACGCTTGTAGCGAAAATCTCAGATACTGTTGATTGGTTGCTGCTGGTTGTGCACCTTTTTTACCAACCAAGTTCATTCGTTCATTAATTTTCTTGTCGGTTTAGTCCCTTTATTAATAGTAAAACTTATCCAGCAAGTTTTTATGCAGCGGATGCCCTTCCAGTCGCAACCCATCTCTGGGAAACATTCACACACACACTACGGACAATTTAGCCTACCCAATTCACCTGTACCACATGTCTTTGGACTGTGGGGGAAACCAAAGCACCCGGAGGAAACCCACGCAAAGGCAGGGAGAACATGCAAACTCCACACAGAAGTGCCAACTGAGTCGTGGTTCGAACCAGTGACCCAGCAACCTTCTTGCTGTGAGGCGACAGCACTACCTACTGCACCACTGCCTCACCTACCAACCAAGTTTTGATGCCATTATAACATCAGAACGGCAGAGTCACTCGCTGTCTTCAAGATTTGACTAAAAACTCAACTATTTAGTCTCCACTTTCCTTACTAATCTCCAATTCCCTCTCTGGCTCCACCACTAATTACTACTACAAAAAAATAATAATTACTAATGTTTTGCTTCTTACACTTTCTTTACATACCTGAAACTTGCCCACAGCACTTAATAATTTTTGCTCTTTTAGTTGTGTAAATTGCTACTTGTCCTCACTTGTAAGTCGCTTTGAATAAAAGAGTCTGCTAAATGACTAAATGTAAATAACGTCACAGTCCTGCAGAAAAAGTAATTATCTTTGTTTAATTATGATATGGTTATGGATAAAACAAAGACCATCCATTTCAGGTAGTTGAAATGGTAAGCTACAAATAATTATTCGTTGTAAATAAATAAATAATTTAGATATAATTAATTCATCACGGCCTACGACAACAATGCCATCGTCCATTGGGATGTTTCACATTAGACATTATCCTAATTGTGATGTATTACTTTCTAAAGTAACTTTCCCCAATTATGCACATTACCGCAAAAAAAGAGAGCTTTTCTTACTTAAATATTTTGTTTTGTTTCTGGTCAAAATATCTAGAAATTCTTAAAATAATTATACTTATTGTGGTAAGTAAAAAAAAAAATATTAAGACTAACTTGCTTATCCCATTGGTAGATTTTTAGATTGTTTTAAGGAAAAACTCACTTAATTTTGACTTAAGATTTCTGAAAAGTCTATATTTTTCTGCTTGCCCTAATATTACCTCTTAATTTAAGAATTTATAGTTATTTGTACTAGAAACAAGACAAAAACTATAAGTAAGAAAAAAATTGTAGAAAAAATGGTTCTCGATTTTAAGAAGTTCTACTTTTTTTGCAGTGATGCCAGAGTGTCACTGCTGTGGCTAAAAAAAAAAAAACTGCCTGACATCACCAGTTGTGAGCTCTGACACTTGGGAGGGTGTGAAGGGCACAGTATGAATCATTCGATCATTAAAGAAAGTGTGTGTGTGTGTGTGTGTGTGTATATAAGAGTGAAAAAAAGGGGGATTTTTCAGAGTGCTGGGTGGTATGTTTCTGCTGGTGAGCGGGAATGAGTGTGGAGTTTATGAGAGCTTGAATATCTTTATACAGAGTGCTTGAAGTGATGGATGTGTGTGTGTGTTTGAGTGTGTGTGTAGTGTGCGAGATCATCTGATTGATTGTGGTACAGCCTTGGGTGTGTTTACAATAGTCTGCCATGCCTTTCTCACTGTCAAAGCTCTGTGTATGTGTGTGTGTGTATATGTGTGTGTGTGTGTGTGTGTGTGTGTGTGTGTGTGTGTGTGTGTGTGTGTGTGTGTTTGTGTGCTCACCGCAGCATACCAACATCTCTCCAATTAAGCAGCTAATCAATCCCAGACACACCCGCACTCCAAACGAAAGAGGCTGCACATGTAGAGACAGAATGTCAGAGACTGAGAGGATAGGGAGGGACATTGAAGTAGAGACTGGCCAGGAATGTGTCAGAAGTGTGTCCTACTGCGCCCCCTGTTCCCGTTATGCTTGCTGTGAAGAATTACAGTAAAGTTACAAAGTGTTTATGCTAGAAAATATAAAGGAGTGCAAGTTAAATGGAGTTATGTGTCCCTGTAAAAGGGCAAATGGATGTTCGAGTGTGTGTGTTGTGTGACCACCAGATGTGAATTCACTGCACCCTCCTTGAGACAATTTTGGCAACGATTTTGTAACGTGAGACACGATTTCTTTCATTCCCAGGCAAAATCAACAGTCTTGGAGCAGTTAGTGTGACAGGCTCGCTGACGGCCCATTAATTGCCTTGTCGGTGAATCTTAGCGCCTCCTGACAGTGTCAAACACAATCATGTAAAGTTTCCAATATTCTTGACTACAACTGAAACCTTTGCACGCAATTTCAGGAATGTATACACTGTATATCAAGCACTATGTATCATCTACACTCTAAAAATGGTTTCAACTTTACTCGAAATATAGATTATATTAATCCATTTAGTGAAGTAAAAATGTCATTTTTGCAGGTTTCTTATTACCAAGTGATTGATGTGTGTTTATATACAGTGCTTCCCACAGACTTGAAATATATTTGCTGTATTGGCCGGATTGAAACACACCGTTTACCCATGACACATAAATGGTTGACTACATGCAACAAACAAAAAAGTAATGTGATTTTTAGTAATATTTTCATTTATTATGACTCTGTTATACACTTTTTTCTTTTCAATGGGTTAAAGTTTTTATTTATTTATTTATTTATTTATTTATTTATTTATTTATTTATTTATTTTTTATTTATTATTAAAGGCTTTTCAAAGGGTTAAATTATTTATTTATTTATTATTTTTAAAGGCTTTTCATTGGGTTAAAGTTTATTTATCTATGTATTTATTTATATAGTTATTTATTTAGTTAGTTAGTTCCTTATTATTTTTAAAGGCTGTTGAAATAAAAGAAAAAGAAATCCACTATTACTTGTATGCTATTCAGGAGCAATGAGAACCCACTGATAAAAGCTGATCTTTTTCTCTCTCAAGTTCAGGTTACTTTATTGACATGACATTTTGCACAGTATGGCTAATTTGGTACCTGTTTAAATTGTGTAATGCATTAACATAATCAGATAAAATATACAGCAAATGAGAAATAAATGACACAAAAAATGAATAAAAACAGACAATATCTCTGGTTATATCTGATTAAACATTTCTGATGGTGTACCTGGGTATTTGCAGGAATCCTAAAGGTAATTTCAATACCTTTATAACACTCTTTAAAAGAGGTTCTCAGAATATTTTAAGACCTCATCGCCACTTCAAGTTCTAATCAGCATCAAACCTTTAACTTAATAAACAGTTGTTAATAAACTGTTAACTCATAGCTGTTAAATCAGTATGGCAGAACCATGCAACATAACTCAAATAAGCTCGGATGAAACAAAGCTTGACAGAATAAACTACGTGGTTGTTTTTCCCCATTGTGATATCTGTTTAGTTCTATGTTTTCGCTACATGTGGAAAGCATCACTTTCCCGCGGTTGTCGCAAATTATGTGACATCACTTGGATGGAGGAGCTTGGCCGGACACTTATCGGCCCGAACCAACTACGGGGATAGAGCAAGCTGTTGTTATTATTAGGAAGAAAATAAATATATTTATGCTTCTTTTCCACTTTGGAAAATGCTTGAACAAAACCTTGCTAAAACGTGATTAAGACTTTCTAATAACTTTTAAGGGCCTTCATTTTCACATAATTGATTTATCAACTTTTAATACTTTTATAAAAAGTACCCCGCAGACACCCTGTATATTTTGCAGCCAGTTCAGGTGGCATTTTGTCCTCTAAGAGTATATCATTTAAATTAAAGAATGTGTTATTTATTGTTTCTCTTGCTCGCTCTCATGGCTGTGCGCGCATTTTCAGCTGCAAAGCCAAGAAAAAAGTAATCCTATATAAAATTGTAATGCAAAAACGCATACAATTAATGACAGCTTAAGAAAACGAAAGCAAAAGTCGAATCCGGGACATTTTAGGAGATTTACAAACACCAGCCGGATGCATTGTTAAGTTCCAAAAAAGGCGCGTCTCTGTGGGCCGATGCAGAGCACGTGAGAGTGAGAGACTCTGTGGGAGTGTTGATGAGTCTCGCACATACAGTAGGGTGAGAGAAGATTTTCCACTGGTTAATTGATCACAGATGTTTGGTTATCTTGTGCGTTTGTAAAAACAAATAGTGTAAAAGGATGATAATAATAGTAAAAAAAGTGTCACCAAATATACAATTGAAGTTAGAATTATTAGCCCCCCAACACCCCCCCCCCCTTTTTTTTATTATTATTTTTTTTTTAATATTTCCCAAATTATGTTTTAGAGAGCAAGGAAATTTACACAGTATGTCTGATAATATTTTTTCTTCTGAAGAAAGACTTATTTGTTTTATTTCAGCTAGAATAAATGCAGTTTTTTAAATTTTACAGCTATTTTAAGGTCAAAATTATTAGCACTTTTAAGCTATTTTTATTTTCGAAAGTCTACAGAACAAACCATCGTTATACAATAACTTGCCTAATTACCCAAACCTGCCTAGTTAACCAAATGAACCTAGTTAAGCCTTTAAATGGCACTTTAAGCTGTATAGAAGTGTCTTGAAAAATAAAATAAATCAGTTAATAGAAATGAGTTGTTAAAACTATTATGTTTAGAAATGTGTTGAAAAAAAATATTCTCTCTGTTAAACAGAAATTGGGGGAAAAATAAACAGGGAGGCTAAGAATTCGGACTTTAACTGTACTTAAGTGGCCGTTAATATACTCAGGCAGCCCAACAATGTATTCTATGTGTGGGAAACTCTAATATGCTTTTTTTGGCACATTGCCGAATTTGACAGGGATTTATTTAATGTTTGCTGTCATACACTGAAAAAATGATTCATTAGATTTACTAAATTTGTTTAAGGTAACTGATTGCAAGCAATAGGCTAAATTTAAACCAACAAATAAATTTAAGTAATGTTCCAATTAATTTGCTTTGCTGTTTAAATTTAAATTCAGTCCATATTTGTTGTTTGCAACAAGTTACTTCAAACAAATTTAGTAAATCTAATGAATAATTTTTTCAGTGTAGTTATATCTTTCTTAATATTGTATCTAGCCAACTAACCTTTTTACCAAACACACTGTCCATATTAATGCTTCACTTATGAACTCTAGTAATCAAAAAGTGAATATTTTGAAATGATATTATTGTATTGCTAAAACTAAACAGACTGAGTGAATTTACTTCACAATTATGCTCCATTCTTGTTCTTGATAACTATACTTCATTCTGATTACTATAGCTTGATTCTGATAACTATACTATAATCAGCAACAGTATGTCTTTTCGTGTCAATTAGATCTTATTAAAGCAAAGTTTTAGTAGGCTGTTATTTCTGGTTCAGACTTTATTATATTTTGTCTGTTAAGCCACAGTCATGTTATTTGATCAATAAAATTAGAGTTGCAGGCAAGAAACTTGTCTAACTACACATTGCTTCTTAAACAGACACTGTCTGACATCTTTACTTTTCGGTCTATAAAGTCATCTTTAAATTCTGCATGAAATCAAAATGTACAATGTTTATGTTGCTAGCACACGTTGCTATTCTTTAGGTAAACAATTCATAAATGCAAGTTAATCCACTGAAAAATAAATGTTTGTCTTTGTAATCTTCAATCAAAATCAGCCATTGGCTTGCAAATTTGGAGTGGCGGTCCTTCGGCCACAATATTCTGATTAACTCTCATCTTACCATTAGTTTGTTACTTCTAAATCATGCAGACTTTAATGTGATGTCACTGAGAAGACAAATAAAATCTGTGTTCCTCAGAGAAACACCATAAAGACAAAATTAATAACGCATAGATCTAGGAAAACTTCTAGTGCATAATTCCATCTAGCAGCACCAAAATTATTGTCTCACTTTGTCAATGTTTGAAAGCTGTGAAGAGCTTCTGTGCCCGTATTGATCATATAACAGATGTGGACTGATACTGGGTATTGTGAACCCAACATTAGGTTAAGGTGACTTACAAAGACACTTTTAATGGTCATTCACATAGCGCGTCACATAAAGCACATGTAAAATGTGGGGCGTGTCACTTCCTTCATCATTTTCGACACACATTTGCGCTCTGGCCCTCATGACAAAACATTGCTGCAACTCTGATACAACTTTTATTTATGGAGTAAATTAAAAGCACTGCAGTGTATTGGGTGTTCTATGTTTGTCTGAGGTAGTTAGTCTACCGAAACGTAATGTTTTTATATAGCGCATTTACCGTGTATGGCCATACTCCCAAAGCGCTTCACAATCATGAGGGGAGAGGGGGGGGGGGGTCTCCCCATACCACAACTAGAAATGTGTATATTCCATACAAAGTTGAAAGCAGATTGGTCAGTTTTTGTCACGTGACTCGTGGTGCTCTTCTGGTATACTGAAAAGTTGAGATGTATTCAGTTAGGGGCGCCTGGATTACGCGAGTGCGTCACGCCATTTGTATCACTCCCAGTTTTGGAAATAAAAACTTGCATTCTCAAAAGTAAATGGTCCCTTAGTCAACTGAATGTATATAATGGACACTGACAAAGTGTAATGTGTAAAGTGTAATGTTGGCTCAAGACAAGGAGGTGGTAGACATGAAACTGTGAGAGAGCTTATATCAGAAAGCCACTAGAAGCTCAAAGCTCAAACTGAGCTAAAGAATAGGATCATATCGAGAGGAAGAAAAGCCTTGTGGCATATAGAAACATTTAGAGGAGAAGAGAAACCTAAATAACTGATTAATAGTCCAGACACCGTAGAATGGAATGTGTGTGTGAGAGACACGGAGAAAGAAAATATCAGATTCTACAGTAAATTATCACTATAATAACAAAATTCTACATTTCCTGGAGAAACTTTAAGTGGCTATTGCACATGCAAATGTTGCCACTAGTCTGACCCCAGTTAAATAATAACTTAACTTCTATGATCATTTGGAAATGAAGAAAGTTGATTTTTCAGATGAATCATCTGCTGAACTGCAACCCAATCATCACAAATACGGCAGAAGATCTATTAGAGCCTGCATGGACCCAATATTCTCACAAAATTCAGTCAAGTTTGGTGAAGGTAAAATCATGGCTTGAGGATACATTCAGTATGGGTCGTACGAGTGAACTGCTGAGTGTATGGCAACATCAACAGCCTGAGCTATCAAAACATTTGTGCTGCCCACTACATTACAAACCACAGGAGAGGGCAAATTCTTCAGCAGGATAGTGCTCCTTCTCATAAGTCACCCTCCACATAAAGGTTAAAGTGCTCTAGGATTGGCCAGCCTAGTCACCAGACATGAACATTATTGAGCATGTCTGGGGTAAGATGAAGAAGGAGACATTGAAGATGAATCCAAAGAATCTTAATGAACTCTGGGAGTCCTGCAAGAACACGTTCTTTGCCATTCCAGATGACTTTATTAATAAGTGATTTGAGTCATTGCAGAGATGAATGGATGCAGTCCTCCAAGCTCATGGTGACTCCCATGAGCTTGGAGGACTGCATCGATTCATCTCTGCATAGAAACATTTTATTTATGGAGTAAATTAAAAGCACTGCAGTGTATAAACGTTTCTGCAATATTAACTATTTTTCCACTGCACCATGGCTTTATATTTTATACATTATTTCTGTTAAGTGACAAGACTTTGTCTAAGCAAAGTCAGACCTTACTGCCCTAATTAAATAATTAAAAATCAAGGCTTGATCATATTTTACTTTGGTAAAATAAGCGTAATCTAGAGGCCTTTACATTTCATATAAGCCATTTCTGATACCAAATGATCAACTAGAAGTCAAGTTATTGTACATTAGTATTAAGAGTTCCCTTTTCAGAGATTAACCAATACAGACAAATTAATGGGCTATATGCACGCCAATTGTTTTTAGTCACCAATAAATTCTGGTAAGAGGTTAATGTGAGGATTTTACTGTAAATGGATGCCATCAGAAGTAGCAGGAACATAAAAAACAAATGTCCATATTTTAAAGACATGGCATGGAACAACAATTTAATGCAGTGTTTCTTATCCAGTGTGAGACTCACTTTATATTGTATCTCAATCAGGCAGCGAAGATGATTGATTTTAATCAAAAACTAATTTAAAACAGTTTGCCAGAAGCGTCTGAGCTGGCTTATTCAAAATAAAAAGTACCCATGCATACAGCCTATTTATTATAGTATAACTCAATATTATAAACATTTTTAAATAAATGTGATTTAATGTAAGTGAGCACATGAAAAACGTACTTTTGAAAACACAATTGGTTGGGATTAGGCCAGTGATTCGTTGGTTTAGGTCAAGGCTATTCACCTGGTGGCCCATTTGAGCCAATTTGTTTGGACCCTCCAAATAGTGTGACCAAGACATCAAAAATAAATTTAGTTCAGTCGAAAAGTGGCCGCTATAGATATGAAGTGATGTGCGTCTGTTCAATACAGCACGAACTGCAGTTAAAGTCTACACAGAAACGCCAACTGACCCAGCTGAGGCTCGAACCAGCGACTTTCTTGCTGTGAGGCGACAGCACTATCTACTGCGTCACCGCGTCACCTCTTAGCTAATATATATGGCTTAAATTAACATTAAACAAAGATTATTTTATTTATTCTTTATTTATTGTTCTGTCATTAAGTTTTATTGTAAAATTATAATTCATTTTTAAATCAAAAACCTTTTCATTTATTTTTAATTCCAAAGAAACAAATGGACTATTGTTTTTATTAATATTGTATGCTGTATTTGGTTACTGAGCAGCAATAAACAACACTTTAAAATATAAGCCGTTTTCTTGTTATTTTCTAAACTAGTAGTGTTTTGAATTTAATAAAAGCATATTATTCGTGATAACCATGAAACCGTTATTATTCTTTAGACTATAATCGTCCAACCAAAATGTATATCTTGTTGCATCCTTTATTGTTACGCAGTTTAAAACATAACATATGAATGTGTCTGAACGTAGAAGAAGCCTACTTGAGCAAAACACTGATTTTATCAAGCTTCGAAATAAAACATTTGAATATGTTTGTAAAAAAAGCCACATTGTATAATGCAGTGATGTTATGTAGTTTCAAAATAAAAATATTAACATTTTAATGTAGAAAAAGTAAGTCTTAAGGAGCAAAAAAAAAATAAATAATAATCTTTTAAAACGGATATGGGCTCTTATATTGCTTTTGTGTCATCACTAATATTGCAAGTCATATCTCTCCGGCCCCTCATTTGGGACGCTGGTCATGAACTGGCCCCTATGACAAACTAATTAAATAGCCCTGGCCTAGGTGATCTGTATTACAAGCTTCAACTGAAACGTATCTGAAATGTACAACAAAATGCACCTAAGTAATGTATTTCAAATACGCAAAAATGTAAACAGCGCCCTCAAGTAGATTTTCAGTAGAAACGTGCAACAAAACAGGCATAGAGAAACTTATGTTTTGCAAAAATGCTGATTGAGGCACGTGTTCACAATGATAATATTAAATAATATAAACAGTTATAGTAAAAATAAAACATGAATAATATATACTTTAACAAGCATTTTTTTGTCGACATGCAGCAGAAGTATTAATCAATAGAGGAGTTGACTAGTCTTGCATCTCCCCAACCACACCTTCATTAAATTTTCACTTTTGTATTGTCCTAAAAAACTAAAAAAAATATGTATATATTTTTAAAATGACTAATCATTTAAACAGTAATGCTTGTGTTTGTTCATATTTTTGACATCCACAACAAATGTGGTGTTAAATCCATTCAATTGGTTCTAATATTTGTAGTCCATTTGCTGGATTGATGTTTTTGCTTGTCTGCCATGGGCTGGGATCTCAAACACTCACACAGACACTTTCTTAAAACACACAGACACATCCATTCAGAGTGTTGAACAGCTCTTTAGCTGTGTGTGGTTTGTCTATAATATACTTTATGTGGCATGTTCTTGATCTCTAACAGCGTTTTATCTCTTTTGAAGTGTCTGTGTGTAGGTGCTGTGACTGACCTCTGCTCTGTGTTAAAGATGGCAAAGACATGTTTGCTGGACATGAAGCTCTTTTCTATGTCTCGCACCTTCAAGTTGTCCAGAGGAAGCATGTATTTCTTCTCTTTTTCCTAGGAAATGAAATAAACAAAGTTATTTTAATATTACTGACCAACATGGATATAATTTCTGGACACTTTTTTTAGCCTTTAAACATAGTGGAGATTTGAGAAACAGCCAGTAAAGATCTTAATAAACTTGTCACAATGTAGATAATTAAATATTAGGTATTAAATATGCAGATATTAAACAGTGTTTTAAAGTAGACCTATATTTGTGTGTATATAGCCAACCTCTAATGGTAAAAAAGTATTCATTTTATTTGTTATAAATCAGACTTCATAAAAAGCAGAAACACTTTTGACACTCTCTCTTTGTACATGTCATCAGAGGTGGGAAAGTCCCACCTATTAGTGTCAATCTCACCCTCACTAGTGTAGGCAGCCCTGAGTGAAAAGCAGTCATGCACCATTAGAGTTTTAGCTCCATACCTGCCAAAGATAATGTCAGCAACTAAGAGGCATTATAAATGTTGAGTTTTAGGATGCACAAATGCACACCACAGTCTTCTAGGCTACTGCATCTTTTGGTATTTTCAGTTATTCACAGAAATAACATTAGTCCTGTTTTAAATCTGTTGCTATGTTGATGTAAAGGCTTTTGTAGCTCCACCCTCTTTTAAAAAGAGGGCTGGGAGCACAATCTCATTTGAATTTAAAGCAAGTCACCAAAACTGCACGTTGAATCAAAGCCTAAAAGAAGCAGTTTCAAAAAGTTATGAAAAATGATCTGTTGGGTATTTTGAGCTGCAACTTTCCACTCTAGGGACACCATGGACTTATTTTCTTCTTGTAAAAGGAGCATAATAGGCCCCTTTAAATGATTAATCCATGAAGAACAGCAAAAAACAACACTGTTTGTGCATCGCAGATAAGCATATACACTGTAAAACATTATATGATCAATTAGTCATGACAGTATATGTTTTTAGTTCATTGTAACTTATTAAACTGAGTTAATCAAGTTCTAAATTAGTTATGAAAATTACGTTTTAGGTCAGTTTAGGTCAGTTCAATGGACTCATAAGGTTATTTGATTCAGCTTAAAAATTTACGGCAATCAGTATTTTTTTACAGTGTAGATAATCCACACTTTTACATACTGTAGATAATCCCCTTTAAAACTAGGAACGTAAAAAAGTACATGGGATGATATTGAACTAAATCATAGAGAGGTAATGATGATTAAGGTCCATTTGAGTATTAGTAGACTGTCTGCTTAATATCTGTTGATAATGCTCTTTCAACAGACATTTAACTGACTACTGTATAAGAAACTTTGCAAGTACATATAAACTTACCTAACCCCAACCTCAACCAAACAGTCTACTTATAACTACTTTTAATATAATAAAATTTAGTTGCAGTGTAACTTAAATTAAACAAACAAACCATAATATATAGTGTGACCAATGACTGTTCATGTAACTAATTACATGAAAAAATGGAACAAATAAAACTAGATCAAACTGAACCTGGAAGAAAAACTTAAAATAAAAACTGTGACACTAGTCCATGAAAACCTGTAGACTGATTTTTATATGAAGAACGTTCCTGAAATTAATGCTTATTTAAGATACTGGTATAAGTGGTTGTAGTGAGTGGGATGGGGCCAGGAGCTGTGGAAGTGGAGCAAGGCATGTGCTATAATATTTGAGAACCAATGATAGAATGAAGGAGTGGAGCAAGTTCAGTGGCATGAGTGATGATGACCTGTGTGATCCAAAATAATACACTTTACCAATTGCAGGGTTTCACACAATTGATTTGTTTTAGGAAAACATAGAGGAAATCATAGATTTTACTTATTTAAATAGATTAAACATAACATAATTAAGTTGTCACTACCAAAAAACTCAAAAATTGCTTTATCTCAACTTGTTTTAAATACAGTTAAAGACAGAATTACTAGCCCCCCTTGATTTTTTAATTTTTTAAAATATTTCCCAAATTATGTTCAATAGAGCAAGGAAATTTTCACAGTATGGCTGATAATATTTTTCTTACTCTTTGTTTTATTTTGGCTAAAATAAAAGCAGTTTTAATTTTTTTTAAAAACATTTTAAGGTAAAAATTATTAGCCCCTTTAAGCTATATCGTTTTCTGATAGTCTACACAAACCATCGTGATACAATGACTTGCCTAATTACACTAACCTGTCTAGTTAACCTAGTTAAGCCTTTAAATGTCACTTTAAGCTATACAGAAGTGTCTTGAAAAATATCTTGTAAAATATTATTTACTGTCATCATGGCAAAGATAAAATAAATCAGTTATTAGAAATGAGTTATTTAAACTATTCTGTTTAGAAATGTGCTGAAAAAATTCTCTCCGTTAAACAGAAAATTGAGAAAAAATAAACAGAGGGGCTAATAATTCAAGGGGTGCTAATAATTCTGACCTCAACTGGAAGTGGTTTGAAAAAGTAAAAAGAGCTCCAGAAAAGTAAAAAGAGTGACGACAGTGGAAAACAAGAGCCTGGTCTGGGACCAGGCCTGGGACAATTTAGGTTGTAGTTTTGGCTGCCACTTTCCTGTTGTTTTCTTTTTATTTAAATATTAAAGTTGTTGAAAAGTTATTTGGTTCTGTTCTAACTGTTACAGTGGTATTCTGTACTGTTCCAGGGATAAATACAAACTACAGTCTCAGCCAAACCTATAAGCAAACTATCATAACTGTGTATTTTTAAATGAGCGCAACATTGCTATGATCATTTTATCTTATGATCTGTTTTCTCACCACTTACATTTTTCTTCTGTGTTTAATTTGTTATTGAGGGAAAAGAGCTCCTAATAATACACATTCGCTCACGAACTCACTCGCTCGCTCACTTTCTTTCAGCTTATTCCCTGCTTCATCAATGGTCACCACATTGGAATGAACCACTAATTATGCACCACAAATCCCCAGTGCTGGGAAGTACCCAGACACACTATGCTTACGATCAATTTAGTTTTTCCAATTAACTTATATTGCATGTCTTTGAGCTGTCTCAGCATGCACATTACATCATAAGATGTCAGTATTAGGTTAGATTTAGGTCATGACGTCAGGTGACCTAAATTCAATGTCTAGCCAGTGTCTAAGTACAACATTATTTTGATGTCCAATAACGACATCAAATGACGTTGATATTTGGTTGATTTTAGGGTGTGTTGGAAAGTGACCAAAATACAACATTGAGCCAACATCTTTAACTAAAATAATGAGGTCAAATAACGATATTTTTTCATCAGGTTTGGCAACCAAAATCCAACATCTGATAGACGTCATAGTGATAACGTCCATAAAACATCAAGCTGTGACATCATTAGACGTTGATATTTGGTTGATTTTAGGTTGTGTTGGAAAGAGACCAATATCCAACGTTGAGCCAACATTTTAAACCAAGGTCATATTGACTTCAAATACTGACATTTATTTGTTAGGTATGGCAACCAAAATCCAACGTCTGATATGCGTCCTAATGGTAACGTAAACACAACGGTTAAGCTGTAACATCATTACACTTTGATATTTGGTTGATTTTAGGTTGGACATTGGACATTGACCCAATTTTCATTTCCAAACAAACTGCAACGTCCTCATGATGTTGTGGGTACAACGCCAATCTGACGTTATGTTAACATCCTGTGCGTGCTGGGGTGGGGAAAACCAGTGCAAACCCAGGAAGAACATGCAAACTTTTCACAGGCCCCGTTTAAACTAGTGCGTTTTAGTTTTAAAATGGCGTTTTAGAAAGAAAATGATCCGCGTCCACACCAACGTTTCACCCAGCGTTTCTGAACAGCTCTTCGTCTACGCCAAAACACTGAGAAAGCACATCACGTGACCACACACACACAAACACTCTGGCATGTGCTGCAGCATATCTACCCAGGTGAGAGCTCTGCTTGTCGGATTGTTCATCAAGGATCTACCGCTGGATCTAATCTCACTATATTTGGTAAACGTGATATTTAAATCAACTTGTTGTCTATATCTAACGACATATTCCCCGACTTTGGCCTTTTGAATCTGTTACTTGTTCTCAGTTGACGTGTTTTAGCAAAGCCCAAAGACGTTAATAATTAATGTAACCATGTACATTCTGTATATTGACTGATTGTTTGCCTTTATTTCCAATAATGTATGAACTTATTGTATGTTATACTTTTATAATGGCCATTATTGATTATTAAAACTTATATTCAGCAAAAGAGAGGGTATGTTTTGTATTTTCAATGAGAAGGCAGTAATGTTATAAATATGCACACAGTGACGCTTACAGTATATAAATACCTACACGATGCCTCAACATTTCTGCTGTCTGTTAAATTGTTAATATCAAAATGAAAATAGCAGTTTCTTATAGATCTTTTTCTTAGAACGCAAAATTACCCATTATGCTTTGTGTGTATGCGCAAGGAGAATGCTAAGAACTTCCGATCGGCAGCTGTTGCGTGTGAACAGTCACATTTGGACAACTCTAAAAAGATAGTTTTAATCTATTTTACCTGCTTTTATCATGTTTGAACTAATTCTGTTGTCCATCAGCATCATCTCCTGGACTGATTATTTAAAGAAATCTAATAGGATGGAAAACAGCTGCTGTGAGGCATTTCCCCCTTGCTGTCAGACGGCATCTTCTGCTGTTTAAATGAAACCTCATCATCGCTAAAGTAAACAGTTTCTCTTTATTTCAAATCTATAACCAGCCCAAACAAATGTAGTTCACCAAAATGTTTGACACACACATGTAGCCTGTACTATCCCATTAACACACTGATTTAATAACTGTGACAAAGTGAAAATATAGGCTAGTGTCATTTCGAAATGACAAAAAAACACAAACCGTGGTAAATACTACACATTAAATGTAACATAAACGGTTCGCGATTAGAGTGAACAGCAAACCAGCCAGCAGAGTATCAATAACAGACTTTGATTCATCATTCAATCATTTTTGTAAATATGCATGACTTACATACCTGTTAAGTTTCATGCCAGTAATCTGGTTTGCTCTATAATGCAGTGAAGTATTGCGCGCGCGTGTGTGTGTGTGGGTGTAGAAGAGCCGCTGAGCTAACAGGGGACAGGCTGGGAACACACATACACACACGCACACTAACACACACACACTGTATTTCTGACGGCGGACAAGTGAACTAGGAGAATGTTTTTCTCGTATAGTATATCTGACGCGCTTGAACAACATCTGATAGATAATAACGGCTTTAACAGATACATTTCTAAGTTGTGTGTCACAAAAACACTCTGTAATCTATTAAAAAAGCCATTGAAACCCATTTTCGGAGTGCAAACCTATTACCTATTGTAAACACAGTAAACGGAAGTTCTAACCATCCTACCAAAAGACGCTGGTCACTATGGCGCCCTCCATGCAGCAGCCAAAAAAAAAAATCTATACCATGTTTTCATTTTATTAATAAGAAAATGAAACAACGTAGCCAGGGTGATGTGAATGAGGTTATAAAGTACACTGTTCCTTTAAAGATTTATCCGACATGTCCTCGAGGGTCTGTTTTCCATATCAAACTTGCAAAGTCTGAACTTACAGGGAGAAAATGCAGGACAGAACTGTGTGTAGTAGGCTACTTAATATTAAAGGAAAAGCCCCAATCAGAGAGGCGAATGTCTGCAGCCCCGCCTCTGTTTTCAGATGTCTCCGTTTTCCCCCATTCACACTGAGACGGAGCAGCAGCGTTTTAGAATGAAAACAGCCTCTTCAGCGTTTCCAAGACACTCTGTTTTTGGCGCTCAAAAACTCTGGCATAGTGTGGACGGATAGCGTAACCGTAGCAAAACTTATGCGTTTTAAAACGGAAATGCATTAGTGTAAACGGGGCCTCAGAAAGACATCTTGGACCCGCTGGGACTCAAACCAGTGACCTTCTTGTTGTGAGGCAACCATGCCCCAATTACAGCCACACAGCATATAATTATATACTGTATAAATGCTCCTCTCAACAGCATGGACAGTATATAGATCTTTATTAACAGTCTATCTGCAAAGGTACTTCCAAATGTACTTTAAATCAATGAACCAAACACTGAGGACACTGAATCATGTTCAATCTTTTATGACAGTGAATCCTCTTGTAATAACCACTGAATTAAGTTAGTTAATTCAACTTGAGAGATGAATCAATCCAATATGAGCAAATAACTTATCTAATCCAAAGGTTCCTCGGGAATCAGGTATCTCTTGTAAACTCTGAACTGGCTGCATGTTTAAGTTGCAGTTTGTGAATGCATGGATTATAGCGCACAAGTTATATTGAAAACGTTTATGATGTCTTTCCATGTGTTCCGTAGAAGAAAAATCAAAGAGCTTCAAACAACATCAGAGTTAATTATGACAGAATGTTCATTTCTGGCTGAACTATCTTTATAACTGCAACTCTAAAATGGTGTGAACTGGAGAAGATGACTACAAGAACGAAAGCCAAGAGCGTAGAAACAAAGAAAGAATCTACTGTAGATCCATGTGATCATACTTAGGATGGCTTTAAGCCCAGGACAAAAAAAAAAAAAAACATGCACATGAGTGATGCCTCAAGTTTACACTCTTCAAGTAAAGATTGAAAACGAATGAAGAAAAAAGACTGAAAGAGGAATTGAGAGATAGAGAGTGAAGGCCCACATGTGGAAGTCATTATTTGGACCAAGGCTCTAAAACACAACATTTCTTCTGACAAAAAAAAAAAAGAAAGAAAAGAAAAAGAGCTCCCCTTCTCCACCTCTCTCCTCCCCCTGTCTGTACAGGAGGGGCTGGGGTCTCAGGAAACGGCTTGGATTACATTGCAAATAACGGAACGGAGATGTAGGAGAGAAAAAGAGGAACAAGGGATGAAAGTGTGAGGGGATACACTCTGAAAAGAGTAGAAATGAAAAGCAGAAGGGCAAGAGAGTCGTATGATGTTGCTATCAGTGATTGAGTCTGGCGGACCCATTGTGTAGGAATTTTTGTGGAGCGTCAAAGGAAGATTTTTTTTCTGCAAATCACTTATGTTTAGCACAATGTTTAAAAACCAAACTGAGTTAGGGTAATTTATAAAAAAAGTCAGTCTGTCGTCATTTATTTACCCAGTTATTAAAGCTCTAAACAGTTCATGACCTGGAGCAAGTCAAATAAAATAAATAAATACATGTCTTATAAATGTGATCCTTACTTCCTGCATACCAGTTTTAAGTCTTGTGAAACAATGAGATTTCTTTGAGTAACACATTATTTTAATATATTGTCATTTGTCAGGTCAGTCGAGAATAAACACTTTTATTAAAAAATGTTTAAAGTTAGTTTTTCAAAGTAACTTACTTCTGTTCAGCGCTGATGGCTTATCTTTATCAAACGTGACAGAGAAGGCAATTCATGTTACTTTACTTTTGTTTCTTCCTCATCAGCACCTTCCCTTTTTAGCTTTGTTCAGCTTTGTCATTGTTCAACATACTAAAGTGCAATGTTATTCTCACAAATAAATCGATCTAGGCGAGAACATTCGGTTTGGTCAGATGGAGATGAAAAGAAAGTGCGTCTATTGCATATTACACGACCGAAAATCCCTGTTTTTCATGTTACTTTTCAGGGCTTTCCATGTAGATTTTCAGGAAATTTTGCTTTTTAAACCTTCCATTTCTCAAATAATTTTAACATAAAAAAAGATTTTCCATTTTCAATGGACAGTTTCCATAAAACATTAAACAGTGAAAATGATTTCTTGATTCACGATAAGAAATGTTAATGAAGGATTTTTTCCTCAAGTATCACCTGACAGTGATGAAGTTTAACCTGATGCTGCGCAGACTGATTGTAATATGACATCAAAGTACCGTGAGATTCTTTATTAAGCATTTGGGTTGTTGTAATCTTAATGGACGTGTACTATGATCTGACAGCACAGCTTCTAATTAAACCAGCCAATTTGAATGTTAATACTGGATTGAAAGGGCGTTATCAGTGGCTATCATCTAATAGATATGGGCCAGTATAGGGGGCTTTTTGTTATCATCCATTAACATGGTTAATCAGATATAGATCACATGCGGCAGTTAACGAGAATTATTTAGATTATTTAATAAATTTCTCATTTATTGTATTTTATTAACGTTTACAGTAATGTAAAAACAGATCTGGATCTAGAGTCTTCTCTATTAGTACAGCTGATTTACCATGGGAATTATTTATAGTATTTATCAAATTATGTATTATTTGTATTTTATTAACATCTACCCCTACCTCAACCCTAAACCCAACAGTCACAGTGATGTAAAAACATATCTAGATCTGGAGTCTTGAGTTGGGTTTAGGCTTGGGGTAGGGGTAGATGATAATAAAGTAGAATTAATAGTAAATGTAATATAATATAAATTTTTTTTTTTTACTTCCGGTTCCAGCTGTATATGATCTATAGCCAATTAACCAAGTGGATGGATGATAACTTTAACTTACCAGTTGAACTTACCAGTAGGCGCAGAAGGCCCCTACTGGCCCATATCTATTAGCTGATAACCACTGATAACAACCATTCAATCAGGTAATAACATTTCTAATTATCACATTTCTCCTTATCAGTAAAGTCACCATAGCAATAAATTACATTTAAAATATATAAAATAGATATTTTGTTGTAATACAGTTTCACAAAACATTACTTTTTGTACCGACTCCAAACAACAACTACTTTTCATTCAACAATCCATTATTTTAAGAGGATCTATTACAAACACACAAGATGTATAAAGCATTTTTACATTCCTTTTTGATATCTACAAGAAATGTTACTTTTACCTTCCTTTTGGGCCAAGAAGACTGCAGTCATCAGCTATATTTCTATCCACCTATTTTTAAGCACATTTTGGATATGCGCAATAAAAATTGGTTGATGGAAATGCCATGATGCACCTCAGTTTTGAAAATGCGCATAAAAACATATTTAATTTCACTGTCAACTTAAATTCAATGTCAACTTTTACAGGTTAAACTTCAATATTTGATAAGAAAAGATGCACATAAACTACGATGGAAACACTTTTACCGAACAAATTCCAGTATGCACATCAAAAAATGTCATGGGATTTTGTTATAAGAAATCACATGATAAAAATGTGTGCGAATGGATAAACCAGCAGGCTGAATTTGAAATTTTGAAATGTTGTTTTGGTCATTCTAAAGCCGCCTTTCCACTGCACACGACATTTGGACACGACTGTAGGAATACGCCCCCTTGTGGCAGCCGCACAGTATTTTCAATGTTGTCGTGTACCACGGGGGAGAAGCTGATTCTCACGGTGTCCGAAATAAAGATGACAAAAGCAAGAGCCTTTATTCTCTGTGCGTTTACATAGTTTAATGGATGAATGAATACTAGAAACTCATAGACCGCTAAAATATTGGAGGGAATGTGGAGACAACATTATAAATATATATAATTTTTTTACTTTCTTACTTACATTTATGAACAGAAAAGTTTTTTTTAATAAAGAATTTTTATAATTAAAAAAATAACCAAATAAACTCCTATTTCTCATCTCGCGTGCACGGATCTGCTTGGACAACACTGGAGTACATCATATCCGGTCGGCAGGTCGCATACGGTCTAGTCGCAGGAGTTCAAATATTTCAACAGATCCGCAGCTCAATTCGGATCCAAATTTTCCACATACGGAGATGATCGGAACTCAACGCAGCTTCCGGACTGCTCTCCAATGGAAATTAAAGACTTCCGGTCTGCCGCTTGTCTTTTGTCATGTGCAGTGGAAAGGAGGCTTGAAACGCCATAACCATTCGATTATTAGTGTTATATTATTAATGACCTCCAAAATTGTCAAGAGCATATGTGCTCCACATTTCACTCTTTCAAATGCCACCAAAAGTTCATTGCTTGGAGTGTCTTCTGAGATGCAAGTCATTTATCAAATAAGGAAAAGATTGACACCTCTCCTACCTTAATAAATTCTATTTTTACTTTTAATATTTGGCACCAGTTAATCAGGAAGTGAGATTTTTTTCTCCGATTCTTTTATACAAAATTCCAGTTTTGCACATAAATTTAATTCGCATTTTTAGATGGAAACATAGCTAAATTGTTGGATAAAAGTTGCGCAGTACTTATTTTAAACCAAAACAGGGGCTGGTTGCACCACCAGGGCATAAGTTAAAATGTAGCCTAGTTGTGACTTAAAGGAAGACAGTTTACAACTTACATGCTTACATGCAAACTTACATGCTACTAAATATTTTTGTGTTGCACCACTAAACATAGTTAAAACGTAACGCCACACTCCAACTAAACATTTACGGCAGCCTCCCCTCATGTACGTATAATGGTAGAAAAGAGATAACAGCGAGCTTAGTTTACATTGAGAAGAGTTCAAATATTTCAACAGATCCGCAGCTCAATTCGGATCCAAATTTTCCACATACAGAGATGATCGGAACTCAACGCAGCTTCCGGACTGCTCTCCACTGGATATGATCATTATCATAATAATCTGAATGATCTTCCTTTACTTATAGCCTTAATTTCCTCCCAAAGCTTGCATTTTTATTGTTTTGTGAAACAAGAGTTTAACTTTTTTTCAAGGAGTGTTTTGTGTTAATTTTATTCTCTCTGCTTTTTTCTCTTTTATGTGTAGGATATACAGTACATTAAAAAAATCAAGTTTAATGTTTTGATACTGTGTATTTCAGGTGCATTCACTTGATGCAGATGTGTGCATCATCTGTTATTAGTGACTGCCTGTAATTTAATGTGCTATACAAATATAATTAATAATTTCATTTTTATAGGACAGTCGTATATAGATGCATTAGTTGCAGAATTTTAAAGCACTTTAATGGTTGAAATGCTTTTTATTGGATATTACGTCATTTAATGCGACTACGCATGACTTTACGAAAAGCTTACGACCTACTAAATACAGTTTTACTTAAGAACGTGGTGTAACCGAAGTGAGAACAAATTTAGTTACAAACTACCTAGTAGTTACTAAGCCCCTAGCGTGGACTTTACGTTCCAGTTTACGAAAGAACTTACGATCAGCTGGTGCATCCCTACCCAGTCTACTAATGTTAGGATGAGCAAAAACAATGACCGAATTTTTACTTTTAGTGGAACTATTCCTTCAAACAACTGCTACACTATCTCTCCATGTCCTCCTTGACTCCTTGCACCCCTCCTTTTCTGCTCCCCACGAAAACTTTCTCTCTTTTTTTTCATTCCAGAGGGGCCCACTTCCTGCCTGAGTTTTTAGAGGCTGAAAAAAAAAAAGTTAGAAATGACAGGCTGGCGTTAAGAATACAACATCTGGTACCGCTTTAGTGAGAGAGCGGGAGAGAGAAAGAGAGAGAGAGATGGGGCAGGGAAGTCCGGAGGATGGCTGGGAGTACCGAGAGAGGACAGAGGGAGAAAGACAGGAGAGAGTCGGACCAAAAGATCGAAAGAAAGAGAGGAATTGAGAAACAACGGACCACTCCAAAAAAGTTTATTCCCCAAGGGTCCCATCAAACCTTATATGGCCAGTGGGGTCCCTCCCTCTCCTCTCTCCCTCTCTCCTTCCTTCTCTGACTCCTCATTCCCTCCTTTTTGCTATGCCTTCCATGAGCGTCCTGCCAGATAGCCGGCTCTGGGAGCGAAAGTGCCACGTCAAGGCTGGATACTGCAAACCGTCGCAGGGAAGCAGCAGATCAACAATGGGTAAACGAACATCTGGAGTGTCTCTCTCCAATGGCGTCATCCCGACTGAGAAGCAGATAGAAGCAATGGAGACTATTTTGGTGGTGTTTATTTTCGCATCTTCTACCGCCTCCTGAGAAGGTCGAGGCCAGCAGGGTTGGACTGAGTGATTGAAGTAGATAAAGAGTTGAAAAGAGAGAGAGAGGGAGGGCTGGAACTATCTCCTGCTCCGTCATCCCAGTGTTCAGACTACCTGTTCAGGATCATACTGGTGTACAGTAGTCTGCACATTGGTTAGACTGTGCATGGACTCCCGGCGATGAGGAACAAACTCTCAAACGCAAGCAAAAACACACACAACGACAGGTGAAAAGACTCTGATTGGTTTTGTTACTGTATCAACACCAATGTTGGTGAAATTGCATGTCGATTCAAAGTTGGCGGTAATGGATAAAAGGTTCCTGATGATTCAATGCTTAGACGTTCTTCATTACGTGAAGCTAAACCTAGCATGAAAATGAAATTACAAGTAAAACTTTCGTGTATATGTAAACATGCATGCACTCGAGCCACATATGGTTTATATAAAAGCTCCAGGTGTCCGGCTAGTTTTACGGTTTCAGCCTTGAGATGTTCTGAAGGCCTTTCGAAGTGTTCATTTAGCAAGAATTACAGCGCGAATGCATGTTAAGACACAGATGAGAGGTGAAAAGAAAGTAATTAGGTTGAATCTTTACAGAAGTGGAGGGGTTCATCTGTTTTCCTTCATGCAGCTCAGCTCAGAAAGAGAGAGAGACTGACGACTGCAGGAATGTGTGTCTGTTTAGTGTTGGGCGCTGATTAACCCAAACCAGCAGTCTCGGCCTATGAACGCCATCAGATAGACTTAGGGAACATCTGATGCCAGTTTGTATTGAAGTGAATGCTAATGTGTGTGTGTAGAATGTGTGAGAATTGCAATCTGATCTGCTGCAATGGGTGAGGGGCTGTATCTCTTGTCTTCTCTCTCTCTTTCGGCAGGCTCTAGGAGGCTGGATGGTGTTTGGAGAAAGTCTTACAATTTTCCACCCAGGAATGTGTATGGCCCCAGTGAGACTGCCAACCACTGACACAGAATCAAATTTGGAGAAAGTAAAGAAGGCAGACAGAGAATAAGATGGACAGATTTAGTGTAACGTCAAATATTGAATGTAAAAAATAATAATTATTGTGTAACTGAACAGTCCAGGCCAAATTTAGAGGGATTGTGCACACTTCCATAATCGAAAGAAAGTTCAGATAATGAATTAAGCAGAACATTAGGAATCCTTCCAACTCCTGAAGTCCACAATTAAAAAAACAAATCTAGTCGAGATCATGTTAACACATATTTCAATCATATTTTTTAATACTTTTTATACTGTAACTAATTCAACACAACTTTATAGAAATTAACCTAAATTGATTGATTGTATGTATTTTCAGTGCTGAGAGTGCATGAATTTCAGAAAAATATACTCTGTGTTTATACGAATTCCTCTGTTTGAAGTGCGGCGTGGGTTTAGAGTTTCAGTATTCATTAAAAATTAGTGTTTGCTTATATAGTCGCATACATTTGGCAGCCATGCCGGCCGGTGAGTGTAAGTGTGTCTGTGTCTGTGTGTGTTTAAGATTCTCTGTATATCAATATCCATGTGTGTCTGAGAGAGAGTGTGTGTTTGTGCGTTAGTTTGACTTGGGGCGCTTCCAGCTGTGTCAGGGTGATCCAGACCAAATGCCTTAATTCCCAATGGAAGCAGAGAGTCGGTGGGGGTATACTAAGAAGAGGGAGCAAGCAAAATAGACAGGAAAAAAAGCCGGGGGGAAAGATGGATTCGTCAAAACTTGAAATCAACGAGTGGAAGTTTGATTTTTGGGTTACTGCATTTGAATATTGCACTGTAAAAATGACCACAACAAATGTTTTTGTCACTTTCATTTGGTATCAGGTAAACTTTTTTTGTATTTTTACAAAGTTAAACTTAATCTTTTTAGTTACTTTGACTAAAGTTGAGATGACTTAAAAAGTTTAGTTTATTCAACTAAATAACAATATTTTTACAGTCTTCACTTAATTGTAATTTATTAAACTATGTTAATCGTGTTCCAACTTAATTTGATGAGTTATGCAAGTCAGTTCAATATAAAATAAGTTCAAATTACTCAAAAGGTTCATTTGATTTAAATTTTAAGACAACCAGTATTTTCTTTTACAGTGTACGGTCTTGGTTAACAATATCAAAATTCTGACGTGTATTAAATGTAATGATGTGAATACAAATGTTTACAACCAATGTTTCAATATTCTAGTAACATTATCTTTATCCTCTCTCTTGCTCTTTGCTTCCGGCTTCCGGTTGGGAGAAGCAGGCTGTGCTGCCATTGACTGAGAGCGTTGTCTGTCTGCCTGTCTACACTTGCTGTGCAGAACTTCCTGCACCTGTACAGCAGGCACAGACAGGCAGACAGATGGCAGCCCGCCTGACAGGCCACACAGTGTGAGACCAGCCCTTGAGTTCCTGCAAACACTGTACTTTCACCATAGAAAGCCATTAAACGAATGAAACAGCACACTTAAATGCAGTTACTCGCCTCGTCGTCTTTAAACCAGGATAGGCTCTCTGCGGTGAGCACGAACCAATACTCCTTGGATCCTCCTTTAATCAGACTGATGTTGTTGATGATTACCCAGCCTTTGCGAATGACCTGAGGAGCAAAAGTAAGGGTTAAATGTTAAAGGGTGAATGAAAAAAAAACAAAAAAACAAGCAGATACTAAGATTCTCTGGTCCTTCAAGAAACAAAAAAAGTCAATGTGAACTTGAAAAATTATAATTTGTACACTACGAAATTTCACTAGACATTAATGTTAGTGATAGACCCACATAGAGATGGATAGATGGAGGTATGCACAGATGAAAAAGTATTTTAAAAATCAATCAGTTACTTAATTTGAAAAAGTGAGTAAAACCATTAGCTGTTCTTTAAAAAAATCTTGCTGTAACTTGGAACTTTTATGTTGACTTAATTTTTTTTTCAATTTATGCATATAGTTCATTTACTTAACCATATTAACGCATATTTATATCCTCATTTTTATGTAACAATAAAACAATAAATATTCATATTAAATTAAATGTCTTTAAATTTTGATCGTATTTTAAATAATGAAAAACTTCTTACTGACAAATGGTGCAAACGTGACTTTAAATAGTCTTTTATAAAGTCAGCAAACTAAATAAAATGTTGTTAGACAGAATTTTACTTTTGTGAGAGTCTTCTTTAAATTACGCTAAAATTAAGTGGCTCTTATGATTTTTTTTATGCTCAGAAAAGCACATTCTAATATTCTAAAAAATCTAAGTAAACTAAATTTAAAACTATAACACATTCATCGTTTTAATGTTTACATTTGTTTTTCATTTTTAACTTCTGTATATATATTTTTCATTTTAGCTTTATTTAGTACAGCAACTTGAAATAAAAACCAGGAAAGATATTTTCTATGGATATTTCTTGGTGAATAACTTGTTATTGTACTTTAATATTTTTAAGCTCTAAAACAGCTTGAGTGTCTGGTTTTAGTTTTAGTCGATTTAGTTAACTATGAACTATTTTGTTCCACAAAATACTTTTTTTTTGACTGGTTTAGAACTAGTGTTGCCAGATATGTAAAATATTAGAATAATATTTAATTTATTATTTATTTTTATCTAAATCGAAATAACCTAGTTACTTTCCCTGTTATATATTGTTTAACTTAACGGCAGCCAATACCAGCAGTCACAGAACCACAACTGGATCACATCGAAAGACTGCCCCCTCTCACCCACACACTGCACTAATTGTTGTGTAAATACACTACCTATTAGAGTATGTTTTACTTTCAAAATGGGGTATAAATTCATCCCATGGCAATTTAAATTCTTTTGAACATAATTAAGTGCTGCTTGCCAATCAGACAACGATTTTATGTTTGTTCTTGCTGTAAGTTGCGAAAAAAAGATTGATAAAAGTGTCGTGATAAACTGCTGTGAGTTTAACCCTTAAATGCAGGTGCTACGGAATGTGGAAGTCAGATTCATCCTGGAGAGTCCGATATTTATACAACTTTCCTTCACCTCCTCTTGCAGGTGGGCTCACATGGTTCATGCTATGCACTGGTCACTACTAACTGCACACATTTATGTTTTTTTTAAATAAGTTGCATAAAAAATTTACATTTCAATGCATTTTCAACTCGCCTATGTCATATTTTACCTGCACAGTCAAATTCGAAACTGCCCAATCTGGCAACACTGTTTAGAACTAAGGTTATTGTATTTACAGTTTTTCTCAGTTGCTTTGGCTCAATTCTCGATTTAAATTTTTATTTTTTTAAACAATAAGTTTAGATTTCTAAACAATTAGCCTAGAGTTCACTTCAGATTGGCATTTCATTCATTCATTCATTTACTTTTCGGCTTAGACCCTTTATTAATCTGGGGTTGCCACAGCGGAATGAACCGCCAACTTATTATATACAGTAGAAGTCAGAATTATTAGCCTCCCCGTATATTTTTTCCCCCATTTTCTGTTTAATGAAGAGAAGATTTTTTTCAACACATTTCTAAACATAATAGTTTTAATAACTCATCTCTAACAACTGATTTATCTTTGCCATGAGGACAGTAAATAATATTTTACTAGCTATTTTTCAAGACACTTCTAAGCTTAGTGACTTTTAAAGGCTTAAAATGGGTAATTAGGTTAACTAGGCAGGTTAGCATAATGAGGCAAGTTATTGTTTAAAGATGGTTTGTTCTGTAGACTATCAAAAAAAAAGGCTTAAAGGGGACCTTAAATGATTTTAAAAATAATTTTGACCTTAAAATGTTTATTCAAAAATTAAAAACAGCTTTTATTCTAGCCGCAATAAAACAAAAGAGACTTCCTCCAGAAGAAAAAAAAACATTATCAGTATGTATTATTATACTGTGAAAATTTCCTTGCTCTGTTAAACATCATTTGGGAAATATTTAAAAAGAAAAACTAATAATTCTGAATTCAACTGTATATATAGATTGTCCACAGCACAATCACTACATTCACAATCCTGAACTGCAGTAACTTGCTTGTGGAAGAGCAATTGAAAGAAATATAATCTCTGGCAAGGCCAACAAGAGCAACAGGATGTTTTTATGGATGATATTTTGTAGTTTTTTTGTGTGTGTATTTGCGGTACCATAAGAAATATAAAACATACAATACAGTAACTGGACAAGTAAGAGTTTGCATGCATTTGTACACAAATAAATGTACTGTAGAAATACAAATTTTCATTAATTTATAACTTTTTTTCTTTGTGCCATTGACTGTTCTCAACAAATATCAGATTTTTTAAAACTTAATTTCCATAGTTAACTGTCACAGTGAAAAAACAACTAATCATTTTGAGCAGTGTGGCTCGCAAGATGACAAATACACTTTACTCTTTGGTGGCCTTGGCCAAATTACAGACAGGATAACTTGGTTTTGAAGCATGAATGAAATGTTTTAGGGGAGTAACTACATTTTGCAGACATGCAATAAAGTTCTAAAGTTCCAGCAGACAGTTTTGAGATTTGCACTCACAGTTTAGAAAATGTTACATCTATTTTGAAAAATGTGCCAAAGCAATTAAGAACTGTAAAACTGTAACTAAAACCATGAAGTTAACACAATTTAAAAATCAACAAGTAAATATTTTATTTTACTTGGTTCACTAAAATAATTAACACTTGAATAATAAAAAACATAAAAACCATGTACACAAAAATAATACAACCAAATAAACAAACAGTAGATAGATAGATATATAGATATATAGATAGATAGATAGATAGATAGATAGATAGATAGATAGATAGATAGATAGATAGATAGATAGATAGATAGATAGATAGATAGATAGATAGATAGATAGATAGACATAGGAAAGGTAAACTTCAGCAATGTAAAAACAAAGTTAGTGGGCAAAGAATAAACTGAGAGATGAGAGGGTGGAAGTGAAGAAAGAAAAGGAAACAGAAGGTCGGGATGGCAAAGAGAGCAGGGGGAAAAGATCAACAACATCCCGTAGGAAATATGAGTCATTTTGGGCTGATCATGACTTTCAAAACACATTTATGAATTCAGGTCAGCAACATTATAGAGAGTTGTCGTTTAGTACGCATAGCATTGATTATTATTCTCCAAATTGGACAGACTGTTTCCTTTGTACAATATTTTGAAACCACAATATAAAGAATTCTCTTCGATTTGTTTTTCACCTACCTTTCAGTCGAACCACTAAAAAAAAAACAATCCTCCATGAAAGCATTTTCTTTATTTTGTGACTGCGCCAGCCTCAAGTTTGCAGCACGCACCATTTTTGCTCAAAATCAGAAACTGCAAACACGAACATGCCAAATGGCCTGAGATCAAAGAGAAGCTTGAGATTCCAACCTGTTTTTAACATTAGCGCGCACATAGACAAGTCTGTTTACACATGTTTTTGCAAGAGCTGCAAACTTTAAGCTGATTCATTCACAGACAGAATCAAAGTACAGTTATTCAGAGACATTCGAATGATGAATAGGAGGATAAATGAAGCAATAGTAGAAGGTTTTAGTACGTGGTTTAGTGTTTAGTGTTTGGATTTAAATGACACTGCTGGGCAATCAGTATTCAGAATAAGGAGGTCAGAGGTCAAATGAGTCATCTTTTGGACTGGTGTGGATCTGCACTGATTGAGGAGTCTTTAGGGAAGTGTAGAGCATGAAAACAGACTCTGTTCGATGTTTAGGGAGTGCTTTAGCAGGAGTCATAAAAATCTGAATTTTTGAGTCCCAGAATGTCTATGATTTATGTGACGGCAGCACCAGACGAAGAGTAGAAAAGAAAGTGAAGATTTTGCTGTGTTCAGAAGCTTTCAGACATTTGTACATACATATATGCGTCAAAGACGAAAGGTTTTCACACATCAGAAAGTAAAAATTTACAGTAAGAGTGAGTTTGTGTGTGTTTTAGAATGTGTCCTTAAAGGGATAATTTAGTAACTTACTCACCATATACTCAGACAATACCTTTATGACTTTCTTTCTTCTGTTGAACACAAAAGAAGATATTTTGAAGAGAGGTGAAAACATGTAAACAGTATTTATTTCTCCTACTATAGAAGTCAATGGTTACAGGTTTTCAGTTTTCTTCAATATATTTTCGTTGGTGTTCAACACAAGAAAGAAAATCTTAAAGGACTGGAACTAGTTGAGGGTCAGCAAATACTGAGTAAGTTTTCATTTTGGTGTGAACTATCCCTTTAATGAGCAAATAAAAAAGCGATCAAACATTTTTACCATGAATTACACTCTGTAACATCCATTTCATTCAGGCCCTTTTTTGAATATGACACATTAAATTTGCAGCTTAAACATGCTGCAGTTTTATAGTTATTCATCATGGTGTGAGCGAAAATTTATATTAACCAATTAAACTAGTTTGTATGGCAGGCTTTCAACTGGAATCAAACAATGCTTGACTAAGAAAGTTAATCAAAAAATCAATCACAAATTAACATTTTTTTAAATAATATTACAATACAATATGTAATAAAATATGTAAATCTAGTCAATTCTGTATATTATATTATATTATATTATATTATATTATATTATATTATATTATACTATTATAAGGCAAAAAAAAAACTTTATATAGTTTAAGGGCCATTCTTCAACTACGGCACTTTTAGCCTTGTGAAGTTAAGAAAAAAAAAAAACTTGTTCAAAATGAACATAACAGAGCCTCATACGTTTAAACAATTAGTCTAGTTTTGAGATCTGTAAGAGGACAAACTTAGATAAAAAGAGAAACATTGTTTCCATCGTGAACTGAACAAACGTCAGTTCCACCACATCTCAATAAACAGCTTTTATATCAAAATGAAATACATTATGGCAGTCAAACACTGTCTAAGATCATTTTTGTATCTAGTTTAACCAATCTTTCCACAATATGTATAATAATTATACATTTGTCAAGGAAATACATTTGTTGTATGCTGAATTGTACACCTGTTACACTCTAAAATAAGAGCTTATTAGAAAATAAATAAACTGAATTTGTATTTTAAATAGAGTATGAACTTATACATTGTAAATACACTTTTAATGTGCGATAAGAACTTTTTAAATATTTAAAAAAAAATGTATGTGGTGATGGACATGACAATGCTGGAAATGACATTTTTACAGTTTATTGTGAAAAAATGTAAAATAGTTTCACCGATTAGCTTTGAATTGATACTAGCCTTTCATGTATACAAAACACTATTATTTACCCTTATTTTGTTTGGTTTTTAAAAACACCTTTGAAGTTACAGCATGTTTGCAAAAGACGTAGAACAAATTTATTTCATTATCAAGCAAAATTCACCTTGATTTTTCTTTGTGTTGTTGATAAGATTGAAATTCCCTCCATCTTGAACATGTTCTTGGATGGCACTATTCATTTCATAGAAACCACCTAAACAATCTTTCACACAAACTTTTTAAAGTGACATTACAGTGTTGTGGTGGAAATGACACTGTAACTGTGCGACAGCTATATTTTGTATAAAAAATAATATTGATAATAGTCTCACATTAATAACCATAAATTATTTAAATTATTTTACTAGTGATTAATTAAGATACATTAATAGATACCAGATAAATAATATTTTAAAATGTTATTTTCATGGTTGAAGTTTAAAACTCTGGGTGTGTGACAAGGTGAAAACAGTGGTTTTAACAACTAAAAGGAGGTTGAATATGAAAAAAATATATGATAGTTAATTTTTAAAGTAGGTTTTATTGTTAGATTGACAAAGAAAGACAATTTTTTTTTTAATTATATTTATTTTTGGATATGTAATAAAAGGACATAAAAGTGCCCATAGTTGAAGATAAATAATAGTTAAATACTTCCCAAATTATGTTTAACAGAGCAAGGAAATTTTCACAGTATGTCTGATAAAATTTTTCTTCTGGAGAAAGTCTTATTTGTGTTATTTCTGCTAGAATAAAAGCAGTTTTAAATATTTTACCAATATTAGCCCTTTTCAGACATATTTTTTAGATAGTCTACTAAACAAACCATTGTTATACAATAACTTGTCTAATTCCCCTTACCTGCCTAGTTAACCTAATTAACCTAGTCAATGTCACTGTATGCTGTATAGACTTGTCTATAAATATATCTTGTATAATATTATTTACTGTCATCATTCATTCATTTTTTTTGGCTTAGTCCCTTTATTAATCCGGGGTTGCTACAACGGTATAAACCCCCAACTTATCCAGCACGTTTTTACGCAGCAAATGCCCTTATAGCCGCAACCCATCTCTGGGAAATACTGTCATCATGGCAAAGATAAAAGAAATAAGTTGTTAGAAATTAGTTATTAAAACTATTATGTTTAGAAATGTGTTGAAAAAAAATCTGCTCTCTGTTAAACACAAATTAAAAATAAAAAAAAATAAACAGAGGGCGAATAATTCTGACTTCATCCAGGTATATATACTGTATGTATGTGTATATATATAGGATTTCAAAAGAAAACAAATTTAGGGACAAAAGTCCCCTTGTTATTTGAATAGTTAGGGCCAGATTGCACCAGCTCAAACCCCTGGTCCTAGAAACATGCACACACAATTTACTAAAGGTGTGTGTGTGTGTGTGTGTGTGTGTGTGTGTGTGTGTGTGTGTGTGTGTGTTTGGAGTAGAAGAGTACTGAAATTCATAACGTAATGTGAATGTTGTATTGCAATATTACACTACAAAAAAAAATACTTTGTAAACATGATACTTTATACATCTATTAAAAATGTAATTGTAAAATAAATTACTAAAATAAAAAAGAATAATTTTTGTGAATGCAATTTGATGCAGACACAAAAATGGGAATGTCTCGTCTTTGACCCACATAGACACAGAGAATCATGTGACACTGGTAGACAGTAGGTAAAGCTTACAGACACTGGACTCGTACAATTTGACTGGGTGGAGGAGGCGCAGCACCCTAAAACATTAGCAGAGAGGAAAGAATAAAACCATTAAGGAGGCACGAGCATCTTTCCTGGGAAGTTGGCACAGCACATTCATTCCTTCAACAACAAAAAAGAAGTTCTATCACACTACCATTTTACTAAACAACTGAAGTGGAGGTTTGAGTTAGAAAAGTTTAGACATGTAGAGCAAACAGCAACACTGTGAATGCTCAGTGTATCTAAGTGCAATTTGCAGGTATGAACACAAAAAAAAAGACTCAAAACAGTCCAACGTTATTGACGCAGATACATTGTGACAACCTCAGTATTCACAAATATATTAAATCTAGATTTCGCTTTATAATAACTTAATGCATTGACTAGCCTTCAGTTAAATATATACAAATGTGAATGTTTTCACTGATGATCAAGAGTTGTTTCAGCAGTTGTTATTTGTCAATAAGTCAATTATTATTGATATATACAAATTATTATTATGATTATACAATTATTATTAATATATATATTTTATTTTATTTTTTATTTTTTTTGTGCAATAGTCACAATTTAGTTTTTAAAATTTGACTAAATATTTGAAATATGGTGGATTTGGTTGTGTTTTAGTATTTGAAAGTTCAATAGAAAAAAAATGTGGAGTGGAGCTACATTATGAAGTGAGATATTGACTTGCTCATGACACATTTATAATAATGACATGACACATTTTTTCTTGACAACTTGATATAAACAAATACATCCAACCCAGGCTCATTATTAATACGTACCCCTGCACACATTTCTGGACAGTGCAAAATGTCCCAGGAGGTATGTTTTTTGCAGTTTTTGTTTTCACAAGTCCACCAGAGGCCGCTGTGTACGCTTTTTCAGATCTCAAATTTCTCTCAAAAGTGCCATTCACGGCTGCTCTTCTTGTGTAAATCGCTGTCGACTGACTGACTGACCGACAGATAACCCTTCCCCCACCCACCCCCTTCCCTAAACTCAACTGATAGTGTTTTCAAAACCACAGATTGACCCATCCATTGAATTCCCTAAACCCAACCATCAGTGTTTGTAAAAGCAATTCAGGAAAAACAAAAGCCCTCAAGGCAGTCTGATTTTTACCACACTTTCAGGTCTTACCATGTTCTCACACTGTTATTTACTTTATTTCATTTTTTGGCTTTTGTTTTTATCTTAATAGCGTTCTGAAATCGTTCTTCGCTGGACTCGATCCACATTGTCACGGTCAACTCCTCTCTGTGTCTTAAGTTCGCCGACGTATGTGGTGAGCCATTGGGCAAACTGGTACAGCAGAAAAGCAGTCCATAAGGAGTTAAGCAGTCAGCTGGTAGCGCGGAAAAAAACAGACGCCGTCGGCAGCATCATACCCCCTTAGTGTTCATTTTACAAATGAAATGCAGCCATACGTAGCTCTGGCTACATAATTCGCGATCTTCAGAAATGTAAGAAGGGGAACGTTTTCACAATGAGCCTGTGTTCTATACGTCATAACCTGTCATTGTCTTTGTCATGACAATCTGTCATTACCAAGACAACATAACTTGTCAAAAATCCATCATAAACATGACTGTCATTAATTAATAATCATAATTGTGTCATGAATTTTATAACAGTATTGGTAATACATTTAATATAATAATTACAGTGGGAAAAAATTAAGGTTTCCTGAAGATTTTATTAAATATTATGCTGTTATGCATAATATTATCATGATATAATATAAATGCTGTTATCTCCCTGCGTTTGTGTGGGTTTCTTCCCGATGCTCTGGTTTCCCCCACAGTCCAAAGACAGGGTACAGGTGAATTGGGTAAGCTAAATTGTCCGTAGTGTATAAGTGTCAATGAGGATGTATGGATCTTTCTCAGAGATGGGTTGAAGCTGGAAGGGCATCCGCTGTGTAAAACGTGTTGGATAGGTTGGTTTATTTCGCTGTGGCGACCCCAGATTAATAAAGGAACTAAGCCGAAAAGAAAATGAATGAATGAATGAACGAATTAATAAATGCTGTTTTAAATTATTTATCAGTGTAGCAACAATTTTAATGAGAATTTTTACTAATAAATTAATTTGATTCCACTTAAGAAAGTGATCAGAAAAATATTTATGAAACAATTATAAAGATCTCATGTTGATGACAGATTTATGACAGGTTATGCTGTGTTGGTAATGTCAAGTCATAAAAAATACAGAATATGATATATTTGATTACGTCAAGTTGTCAAGACAAAGGCATCTTATTTATTTTCCTTCCGATTAATCTATTATTTGTCAGGGGTCGCCACAGCCGAATGAACTGCCAACTATTACAGCATATGTTTAACACAGCGAATGCCCTTCCAGCCACATTGCAGTACTGTACACACACACACACACACACACACACACACAATGGCCAATTCACCTATGGCGCATGTCTTTGGACTGAGGGGGAAACCGTAGCACCCGGAGGAAACCCAAGCGAACACATGGAGAACATGCAAACTCCACAAAGAAATGATAACTGGCCCAGCGGGGACTCGAGCCAGCAACCTTCTTGCTGTGAGGTGACAGTGTTAATCACTGAGTCACTGTCCCAAAGGCATCTCATGTCATTTTAAATGCAAAAATTACATTAACTGAATGAACGAACTATAATGACAGTTGTCACAAGCATGCATAAAATCTCATTCATATTTACGACGAGCCAATGTCATTAGTTACTGAAACTCCAATGCTAAAAAAAAGAAGTGTGACCATGAAATCGGAAAGAGAGATAAAGAATTTAACTTGCAGTACAGCAAAACACAGTGTGAAAGATAGTAAATTATCATGAAAAATGTTAGACATACACATAAGCCATATATTATGGATTGCGAGACAGATGAATGAGAAAGCAAAAGCTTGAGCAGAAATGAGGCTTCCTTCCAGAAAAGACCCTGTAGGATTGTCCAAATCCTGATTTGTGATCTATACCAGGTTCATGTCATCAGATGATAAAACACTGTGACTCACCTGGTTCCCAGCTGAAGGCTTATTGCTCAGTTGACTGGTTTTCTGTTGAGCGCTGAAAGGAAATGTGTAAAAGGAGGGAGATGGTTCATGTAGTGTTGCATTGTGAAACATACTTTGTTTTATGCCTTAGTCGTGTAACATTAAAAAACTTACTTTGCGAATCCAATAAAATCTTCATGGTTGGTATTGATGTAAGAAAGCTGAATCTCTAATGAGAGTAAAACCTGTTTTGTGAAAACACACGCGTGTACACAACAAAGTATGTTATAAAACAATAACTTCTAATAAAATTGCTAATATGTTAATCTCATTCATAACTTAACCATGCTTGTAAAAGAGATTTTTTTTCTATTGTTTTGGGTCTGACCTGGTCTTTGGTTTGACTTTCTCGTTCCCGGATGTGAGTGGTTACTATCCTCTCAGTCTCCTCTCGTAATTTTGGAAAAGACTCTAACTGAGAACACACACACACACACACACACACACACACACACACACACACGCGTGCACACGCGCACACGCACACACACGCACAGCCACAACAAGAAATTTGTAAAAATTTCCACTGTTTTCCTAATTAAGTTCCATTTTTCAAATATTGTCAGATTGTCAAAAAGAATTAGTTATTGTCAAAAAGATTTGTTTTATTGAATGTGAATAGGCGGTTCATTTTGCTGTAACGACCCCTGATTAATAAAGATTTTTTATATGCTCATAGAATTGAAAAGATTTGGCTCACAATAAAACAAAAGCCAGAACAATGTTTATTAATTAATTTTTATATCTTATTATTTGCTTTAATAGTGCAATTATTTTTAAGTTATCTTATGTATTTATATTGTTGCATATATATATATAGAGAGAGAGAGATATTTTACCTTCTGTTAAAGGTAGTTGCTAGTTCATGAATAAAAGTTGTTGGTAGTTGCTAGTTTATGAATAAATAGACTACGCTTAACATTTATTTAGTGTGTATAAATATGATTTCCTGATAATTTCTTGTGTGGTGTATTGTATTTGTGCGTGATTTTGATAGCATTTTTTGTATATCTACTTGTATCAATAATATTTATATTGTATTTATGGTGTTATTTTTTGTCTGACATATATCCAGCAAGTTTTTATGCAACTGATGCCCTTCTAGCCGCAATCCATCTCTGTGAAGCATCCACTCATACACCACGGACAATTTAGCCAACCCAATTCACCTGTACTGCATGTCTTTGGACTGTGAGGGAAACCGGAGCACCCGGAGGAAACCCACGCGAATGCAGAGAGAACATGCAAACTCCACACAGAAACGCCAACTGAGCCGAGGCTTGAACCAGCAACCCAGCGACCTTCTTGCTGTGAGGCGACAGCACTACTTACTGAGCCACTGCTGCTTCGCCCATATATATACAGTTGAAGTCAGAATTATTAGCCCCCTTTTGAATTTTTTAAACTTTTTTAAACATTTCCCAAATTATGCTTAACAGAGGAAGGAAATTTTCACAATATGTTTAATAATATTATTTTCTTCTAGAGAAAGTCTTATTTGTTTTATTTCGGCTACAATAAAAGCAGTTTTTAATTTTTTTTAAAACAAGTTTTGGGACAAAATTATTAGCCCCTTTAAGCTATTTTTTTTTTCAATAGTCTACAGAACAAACCATCGCTATACAATAACTTACCTAATTAACCTAGCCTGCATAGTTAACCTAATTAACCTAGTTAAGCCTTTAAATGTCACTTTAAGCTGTATAAAAGTGTCTTGAAAAATATCTAGTAAAATATTATTTACTGTCATCATGGCAAAGATAAAATAAATCAATAATTAGAAATAAGTTAACTATTATGTTTAGAAATTTGCTGAAACAATCTTCCCTCCATTAAACAGAAATTGGGGAAAAAAATAAACAGGGGCGTTTAAAATTAAGGGGGGCTAATAATTCTGACTTCAACTGTATATATAATTTAAATAAACAGATGTGCACTAAAAGAGAATATACTTAAACTTTACAAAGTGAACTTCATAATAATGTCAAAGTGAAGGTTTTAAAAAGATTTTTTGGTTATAATATTATATATTTGATAATCTTTTGTCTTTTGTCATAATCGTTTAAATACAGTTTGAGCTACACATGGATTATAGAACTATTTATACAACTATATGTTTACTATTGTAATAGTATTGTTAATTATTAATATTTAATATTCACTGAATATTTAGTGTGTTTTAACATCCATCCATTTAAGCCTCCATCATTCATTTATTTCTTTATGTTTATGTCTATATCAGTTTTACTAGGTAGAATGTGTCACATTAGCTTAACAGAGATAAAGTAAGAAAAAAAAAGAATAAAAAATATTTCAAATTGTGGACCAATCCATCAAGTTAATCTATGAACAAATATTAATAAATGATGATGTTTTTTTTTTTTTTTTTTAATAAAAAAACTCATAGAACATTTAAAAAAACCGTTCATTATCCATTAAAATATGCAAAATCATTTAGCATTATTAAATAATTAAGCAAAAAAAACTGTAAGCATGCTAATGTACAATCTTTTTTACAAGGGTAAAAACAACCGTCAGTAAATGTTATTCCAGACAATTATTAATTGTATTATAAATACTGTTAATCTAGGCATGGTCATCTTTAATCAAAATACTATTACATCATCTTCCAAGATTTTCTTTTCTGCTAATGCCACTTAAGTCTGTTGAAAAATGTATACCTATAGCCAAACTGCTAGTTGGAGCAAACTTTCAGACTTTAATGGGAACATGTTATCCCCATTATTTAAAACTGTTTTACTTTGACTTTTCTTTCCATTCACACAGTAAAAGAGGATGTTGTACCTTGTTGGTACACTGCTGTACTGTGTTGATAAGCTCCTGGATCACCATGTCTACACACTTCAGACAAGGTCCTTTAAGTTTTACAATCTGTTTCTTGACTATGGCTTCAAACGCCATATCGGGTGTGAACAGGCCTGTCCTGAACAACAAGAGAGGAATAAAAATTAAGTAAAGGAAGATAACATTTAGACAACAAATAAAGAGAAAAGCAGAAACTACATTTTTAACAAGGTTGGCAAACATTTTTAATAAGTGCCCCTTTTATGCTATTTTAAGGATCCTTTCACATCTGTAGATTGATTGTTTTTTTTTTTTAACAAGGATTTAAATTGTTACAATGTTGCTTTTTGTTCTTAGAGTGGTTCACTTTCACGCGGCAAAGTTTCTAAACAACCCAAAAACAAGTCATGTGCGAGTAAACTCTCCCCACATTGGTCAGAGTTTTTTTCCGGCTCAGCTGTCATATGTCATTGTTTTAATTCATGTCGATGAGAAATAAGACATCAGCAAAATGTGACACCCACACATATAGTCACCAAATATAAATCATATATAAAGAGGTAATAATATAGGTAAGACTTATATTATGATACATAGCCTCATTTCAATTGTCAAGGGCTGTAAAATAAATATCTAACCTATATCAGAAATCACTTTAACCAAAAAGTTTATTAGTTCAGTTAGATAGTATACGTTCACTTTCATATTTGACAGGAAATGTAATCACTCACATCATCCTCTCTTCTTATGGCCATATACTGTATATGCCTATTGCATAGCCATATTACACTGTGATATAGCCTGGTTTGTTAGTTTGTTGTATTGTATTGCTTTCTTACAACAACCAAACAGCTCCAGAGTTTGATTTAACTGAGCTGAGATCTTATTCAGGTGATCTTGGACCTATAGTGGGGTTCACATATGCCCAAAATGAACCAAGTCAAGGTGGAAACACGCCAGATTCCAAAACAAATGTCTACAGTAGGTGTGAATGTACCCTAAAGGTGCCTAGTTTTTTTTTGTTTTTTTTTGAGGAAATATCTTAAGTCATACTCCAGTCTAATAAAGTTTGCAAATACTAATCTAACAGTCTAAATTCTAATGTGAATTAGTTTCTTATGGCTGCGTTGTAACTTATAGTCAACAAAATTAAAGTGACACCCAAATCATCACTTATACTTTGCTCTGTAGTGATGACAAAAAAAAAACATCCTCTAGCATATCTAAATTTCAGCTTCAGAGGTTTTCTGAGCCTTGTCAATATTGTGATACAACCAGTAATGACGGTATCAGTTTTACCATGTCAGTTTAAGTGCAGGTCCTCATTGTAACTGCACATTTTTAACCTCTAGTGAACAGATGTTGCAGCCAATACATACCATAAGCTGGCATTACCCAAATCTGCTATATAAAACCATATACTGTAGATTCATGCAGGAATTACTGTTCGCTTGTTTGAGGTAATTCAGAACGTATTATTTCTTTTGGGAGGCAATAGGTCTCATTCACTAATAATCGCAAACATTTACCATTATTTTCACACATGTAAACACTCAAAAACTTTCCGTTTTATTCATTAATTAAACATGTATGTATGCACATGAGCTACTCTTAATATCTTTTAACCGAACGACTGCAAGCACAAGATTAGTCATTTGCATAATACACGGCCCAACCAGCTTCGTATACTGTAGCAGTCTGCCTCCAAACACAAGGTGAGACACATTTGGACCTAAAATTATTCTGTATTGTCACTTTTTGATGTCTAGTTACAATTTACCAAGTCTGTACATAACATATCTAATTATATGAAGGGTTCTTTATACATCCTAAAGGCCCCTAATATTGAGTATGTGTGGTATAAGTTGTTCTTGAATAATTTGTATATTTAGAATTAATTTTAGTACGAAAGTTTTGATGAATCATGACATTTCTGTATGGATATTTCATTCAGAATTGTGTGTTTGCATGCTTAGTGATCGAGACCCATTGACTATTAAATGTACAGTTTGATTTTTGAACCGTTGCAGACCATTCTCAATCACAAACAGATATTGCTCTCATACCATAAAATAAAAGGTAATATCTGAAATAGGTGCACTTTAATCAGTTAATACAGTTTTGCGACACATACCTGATGCCATGGATGTTTTTAATTGCGTAACTGATCTCCCTTCGTAATTCCTTCTCATCAAACTCCATCTTACAGAAGAATGTGATTAAAACATTAGAATGCATTCTGAATAGCATTGATTGATTATTTAAAGGTCAATTCAGCTTCAACAATCACCTTGACCAGCTCAAAGGGAAACCGCTCATGAAAGATGCGGTTGATTTTGGCTCCTCCAGAAAGCTGCACTGTATCCACCTGATCCCCAGATCCCTCAATACGCTTCTCAAAATCAAGCCCAAAGTGCTGTATCAGCCTGGAAAACAAAAGTATGGTAAGAGCTTGTGTGTGCGGCCTCTTCGCTTCTCATCTTATCTGCAATCTGTTTGTGCTTAGGCTGTAAACAAGTTTTGTATATTGCAATAAGGTAAAAAAAGTGTGTGTGTTTGTTTGTGTTTATTTGTGCATGTGTATTTATTCTCTGAATTAAAGCGAGTTTGTGTGTGTGTGTGTGTGTGTGTGTGTGTGTGCGTGTGTGTGTGTGTGTGTGTGTGTGTGTGTGTGTGAACTCACTGCATTAAAGCCTTGGTCTTGCGCGAGGGATCATCTGGATTCAAACCCTTGTACTCTTCAGCCTCTTTATCCAGTGAAAGAAGCTGGGCTTGTAGTCGACTACGTAATGCTGGTAACGTGTCACGGATGTGGTTGGTAAGTTGCTAAAGTCATATGAGATAAGAACATATAATTAAAGGCGTTATTTGTCAATATTATTTAATGTTGTTTGTAGTACTACTTTATATGACCTGGTTGAGGAGTCTCTGTAAGTATGGAGTGCCCATGTAGTCTGCCATGTGTCTGTATGCTGGATGTGACTTGAAGAAGCGCTTCTCTGCTGCCAGAGCTGCACTGATGTCTTTTTTCCCCTCAATGTCCTTCTGACTACGATTTACCACACCAATATAACCTGTAGCCATCACAGAAAAAGTATTAAATCAAGTAAACTACAAAAAACATTCAGCATACAGTCTTTAAGTCAAAATAAATACTGTGTGCCTAATTTAACGATGTAAAAAGGCGGGTTTTAACATATACAGTTGAAGTCAGAATTATTTGCCACCCTGTTTATTTTTTCCCCAATTTCTATTTGGCGGAGAGAATATTTTTTCCAACTCATTTCTAAATACAATAGTTTTAATAACTCATCTCTAATAACTGACAGTGGTGTAAAGTACTCAAGTCAATGGACTTCGTTAAGTATTTTTTGGCAACTTTGTACTTGTTGCTTATATTTTTAATACTCAGTACATTTACTCTCTACTTGACTACATTTTTGATTAAATATATGCACTCTTTACTCCCTTTATTTGAAAGACGCTGAATTAGCAGCTTGCCTAATAACAGGTGGTTTATTTGTGACATGGCTGCAGCCATGATGAAGCTGAAGCCGGCACATTAAGCAGTGCCAGCACTGATGACCATCCATAGCCTTATCTGAAAGAAATGTTTTCATTTGCTGATATACAGAATGGCTCTTACAGGATGCAGAGTCTACTTTGTTTGCCACAAACCACGAAAATAATTACTTTTAAGAATTTATTGTCAAATTTGAAATAGCACATTGGGGCAAGCGTCTGTTTAATGTTAATTTAATGTGAATTTAGTCAAATTATGTCTGACTTTACAATGGTAATGTAAGCATAATGTTACCAAAAGTTAATACAGTTACTGATATGGAAAAAACCACTGCAACATGAAATGACTATGTTTTAGCTTAATGTTTCTGTCCAACGTGAATAAATGGATCACTGAAGTTTTACATTTTGCATCAGGTGCATTTAGCTCTGGGTTTGTGATGTATTTTTCATTGAATTTGTATGTAGTTTACTAAGTAAAAAAAAAAACACTGCTCCTCTTTGTTTAATTTCAATACACAAAAAACATCCTAATCAATTAAAAAACTACTCAAAATAAAAAATATCTGCTTCAAGGAGATGCGTTTCTGTCATCTAAAGACGTCACAACTATGTCAAGAAAAAAGGCATGGTTGAGCATTCTGTCCTTTTTTATGGTAACATCTTGTTAGTAACATTGTGGTTGCTTTTGGTTTATTTAGATTTACTTGGTCCACTTTGTTAGAAATTTGGGTGGAAGAATTTACTATTACTTAAATTGATTACACTTGATTTAAATTGATTAAACTAACAGAGCAATATGAACGATTATTAGTTTGATTTAATTCAACACACCATTAAACGAAGAAACTAAATGCTGCAGGAAAATGTGTCATCATTAATACTGAAATAAACAAGATACAGAACTCATTGAACTTACAACAATAAGTTTGTTGCATACTAAAGATTTAATTGTGACATTTCACTGGGATGAATTGAATAAAAAATATGTTTAATAAAATATTGCTTTAATAAACTGAATATTAAAATAACATTTTATCTAAGTATCACAGTTTTTGACAGCATTGCAATTTTCTTTTGTTGTCTCTTGTTTAGTTTCACATCATTTGACTAAAGAAGCAATTTAAAAACATTTTTATTGTTCTAAAATGACTAAAAACACTAGGGGCTCTATTTTGACGGTCCATGCGCAGAACGCAAAATGCAGGGCGTGTCAGGACGCGTCTTTGCTAATTTAAGGACGGGAAATCTGCCTTGCTCCGCGGCGCATGGTTTAAAAGGGTTGAGTTTCTTTTCTTAATGAGTTATAGGTGTGTTTTAAGAATAAACCAATTAGAGTCTCATCTCCCATTCCCTTTAAGACCCAGCTATGTCGCGCCAAGAGCGCATTCCCTATTTACAGGACGCAAAGTAAGTCTAAGTGGAAAAAATGAGCATTTCACAAGCAAACAGTTCACAGTTAACAGCTTTTTAACAGAAAACTGTTAAACAGAGCATCTACTGCGTGAGAATGAGAGATAATGGAACTACTTTCACATTCGCTCTTGGATAGGGAAACCTTTACACACAGACATCAATTAGCCTATAAATAATCAATTTCGTTTGTTAAGCGCAAAGATTTGTTTCAAAACTATTTCTCAATTCAGTTCTAATTTCTAGCAAACGAATAAATGAACAGTAATGACCAAGTGTGGTCAAAATACTGAGTTATTTCCAAATACACCTGCCATGCCCCATATGGTCTAAAATCTGACAGGTGGGCAAATCTAAGCTTGTTATAAATATGGATATAATAAATATAAATATGGATATAATAAATAATAGTGCTAATATTAATAACATTATACAAAAGCAAATTGAAAAAAGCCTGCCGAGATGAAGAAGACATAAAAGCAGTGGTTTTTCATATTTATGTAGGCTAGAAAATAATTTGTTTTGTAATATTTTAATCCTTTATATTTATATCCTATATCTATTCTTATTATATCCTATATATATCCTTAATATTTAAATTTTTTCATATGTAAAGATATTTGCCTATTGCTCTCTTGTGCGTATTAGGCAGTGCGTAAGCGAGGCGCAACTTTGCGCCGGAGTTTAGACCGGGTTAGTTTTGGTCCAATGAAAAATCTATTATAGTTTCTCAAAATAGCAACGCGCCAGCGGTCCGCCTCAGAACGCCTTCCTTTTTAGACCAGAACGCCTATAGGCGCACAAATGAGCGCTAATGCATTTGCTATTTAAACAGCATAGCGCAACGCCTCAAAACGACTCTTGCGCCAAGCTGAAACTACCAAAAGACTACTGCGCCGCGTCTTGCGCCACACTGCGCCAGGTGTATGATAGGGCTCTAGATATTTAATCCTTGTGCACTGTTCAAATTTACTTTCCTTTTGCTATATTAGAGATGAAAACACCCTCTAAATTTAGCTGCAGTAAAAAAATGCATTACATTAAAAAATAAATAAATAATAATAAATAAATAAATAAAATATTAGTATATATATATATTTTTTACAGCAGATTAATTTAGTGGATGTTTTCAACAAACGGGTAGTAAATTTCCCCAGATTGTATCAAAGTAAGATTTGTCACCAAAAACCATTCTACCAGCTGAAACACAGGAAAAGGTATGGCCAAATTAGGACTGGAGAACCATCATATGTCAATCCACATGAGAATTAAATGTTGGAATTTATTATTTTTTTTCTAGATATGTCAAACTCTAAAACATTATATTAGATAGAAATTGTGAGTAACATATTACTTTCAAAATACATTATCCTTCTAAACTACATTATCCTTGAAAACCTTCTTAAATAAAAGTTACAGAAATGTATTAGTAAAAAGGGGGATTCGTCAAAAACTTTCAGCTTTCACTGTATACTAAAATGTCATAATATTAATTTTATTTAAAATTATAGCTATTCATAATAAACTATGGACAGTATTTATAGCTCAGCTCTGTTATAAATAAAAATAAAATAAAATAAAAAATGTAAGACATGAGGTGGGAAAATGTGATATTCAGCTGTTCTTAAGCGCTGTGACCTCTCCAGAGCAAGAAAGAAAACAGTTCAGCAACTACTAGTAGGGCTGTATCCGATCTGCACAAATGACCGAGGTAATGTTTCTACAGCGTCTTAACCCTTCTCCATAGCTGGACTTCTGTGTGTCTAATGCATTAAGACAGCAGGAGGAAGCATGAAGTCTCTGCACCTGGCCCTGTTTTAGCCACTATAGCCTGCAGCAGACTGTGCTTGGCAATGGTGCGGGTCTTAAGCCAGACTGCACAGCCTCTGCTAAAAGCTCATTTCTATGTGTGCTGTACCTCTGCGCAGTGGCAGTAACCTGTTCTCCAGCACGTCCCTAACATCTGTGCCCTTGTCCACCAGGTCCAGCTTTGTGATCACACCGATGGTGCGATGGCCTGAAATCAAGATCAAGGAAAATGGAAACAAAAACAAGAAAGAAAGACATTAGCTATGTTTCCATCTAAAGATGAGTCAAAGAGAACAAAATCGTCACTTCCTGATAATCGCACCAAATATCAAAAAGGAAAATAGAATTTGCTGCATTAGAGCCATTGTGGGCATTTTTTTAAAATAAAATAAATTATTTGCAACTCAGAAGATGAAGAGAAAATCCAATGGATGTTTTGGAGGTTCAAAACTGCTCTTTGATAATGGTCTTTGGCATTTTAAAATGATCTGTTGTGAAAAGGACGGTGCAAAGATCCATGAGAGAGAAATTAGGCTGGTGGCATTAGTGTTAAAGACTGTCACCTGTGTGTGCCATCTGAAAATTAGAACATGGAGCAATCGCTCGCTTTTTTTAATATCTAATAATCTTGTTTAATCCCGCCCCTTTTAGCAGCACTGTACGACAGAATTTCGCACACACAAACTCAGGTGTGACCGCAGCTTAAAACAACATTTCAGATGTTTTAAATGTGTTTGGCCCAGCTCTGATGCACATACATTATAATTTCTGTATTTTTTCCTATTGACTATCATACTCAGTTGTGCGCATGTGCTTTTTTTCATGCACATTTTCAAAAATGTGTGCAATAAACCTAGCCCTATTCTTTATAGGGGAGTGCAGGGATGTAAGTAACTTATTTTAATGGAAAAAAAATTGTTTTAAGGTATATTGTTTTTAGCAGAAACATTTTTTTGCTGTGCCCTCGAGTCTGAGTCATTTGATTTTGAGTATCTACCGACATCGAAACCCAATCCAATACTTCTATAATACATAAAAAAAGAATAAAGAAGAACAAATAAACAGATCCAGAATGTTCCTTATTTTTATTGAATTCACCTTATTTTAACATTCAACAACTCTGTTAACAAACAGAGCTCTTCTGTGAGGTAGCTTGAACAATCAAGTAATAAATAACATCAATTCTTCACTTTTGGACTTTAGTGCAACAGTAAATATATATATTTTTAAATCTAATAAGCATAAGAAATCCAGGGTTCGCTACATAGGTGAACGGCAGGTCATTCATTGCGATCATTTGTGCTATCTTGGCTGTTATGTCCAGTGCCTTCACACTGTCCAAGGGCATTTTTTTCTCTCCTCTTCAAACTCTTTTGCATGAGCTGACTCGTCTTCGATTGGGTTGGCTGGGTAATCCTACTGTATTGTGTTGGATGTTTGTTTTTGAGATGCCTTATCAGGTTTGTTGTGTACTTTTCTTTCCACCTCTTGCAATCCCAAGTTTACGTATCTCACAGTTTGCTATTGCAATGTTGTAGTCATAAAGTTTGTAATACTTTCAGACAGTAATATATATATATATATATATATATATATATATATATATATATATATATATATATATATAGGGATGTAACGTATTGTACCGTCATACCGCAATATTAATTTTTTTCGATATTACCGTAGTCGCATGACTCGGTAAAACTATAGGTCTTCTGAGAAAATTTGCTCAGGCGAATGAAGCAAATGGGAGGTAGCGGAAACTACAATTCCCATCAGCCCTTGCGGTCTGTTGTCGCTACAGATACAGTAATGCGGAAATGGAGTGTGTTGCTAGAAGCGGGCATCAAAAAGAGCTGGAAATGATCAAACCTGAAGTGGGTGTTCAGTACGCCACACGCGTACTGAATAGCGGTGTTGTCGCGCGCGTTCTGATCAGCTGTGTTGTCGCGCGCGTTCTGATCAGCTGTGTTGTCGCGCGCGTACTGAATAGTGGTGTTGTTGCGCGCGTTCTGATCAGCTATGTTGTCGCGCGCGTGCTGTAAAGCGGGGAGGGGGGGGGTTGAGCGCGCATACTCAAGAGCGGTGTTGTCGCGCGCCTACTGAAGGGCGGAACGGAGGGTGTGACACAGCACACTGTTCAGATTGATACAGACATGAGACCTCTATCTCACTAATGGCTTGTCCTCTCAAGTGGGGGAAAGACAATGCACAACGTTACCCACTGCTGTCAACCTGGGCCAAGTCATATCTCTCTGTCCCAGAAACCTCAGTCCCAAATGAGAGGGTTTTTTTCTGTTGCAGGGGACATTGTAAATGCCCAGAGATACCAGCTTTTACCAGATTATATTTATATGATAATTTTCCTTAAAACCCATCTCTATCTAAGTGAGTGAGTGAGTGATTAAATGTTGAATGCGATGAGTTTTCAACAATACTAAATTGAAACTTTATTTTTTTACATGGTTTAATAATTTTTTGTTATTAAAATTGAAGTTCCTGTTTCAAAGCTTACAGATAGATGGCTAATTTGTATGTCATTGACACTTTTGGCACTTTTTTGGAGTATTTTCATAAGTTTTATATATATATATATTCGAGTTCTGATTGGGAGGTAACATCTGATTCCAATCGAGTCGGAAACTGTGTGATAGGGCCCAATTTCCAATCACGTGATCAGACCTGGACATCTCTATTACAAACTGACAAGGGTAGTCTATCAAGATCAGGTGTTGTTTTGTATCAATGCAGAACAACTCCAATATTACTTCACTTTAAACAAAAGTTGCACATTGTAATGTTTGACCCCATAGGCAGGGACGAAAGTAACACATGACTGGGTCAAAAGTTACACAACAAAAATTGCTAGATTTTCTGGCTTAATCTTGTTTATTTTAAATATATCTGACTATAACCTTGTTAATGTTCACTGCAAACATATTTCGTCCAAAAAAAATAATAATAAGGAATAAGGACTATGAGAAAATCGCTTTGATACTTTCGTCCAATGTTGCTTTCCTCCCCGCTCTCCCCTAAGTATTTTTACTTATAAATACTTCACAATGCACATAAAAATAGATGGATAGAAACATAGCTATTGTTAGTAGGCCAAACAGGAGATAATGCTAAAGACAGATGTGAAGCATAACTGTATTTGTCCCTCACCTTGTGGATCCACGTCTTTGGCCAGTTTAAGAGCATCAGAGTTAGCCAGATCCATGTTAGCGGGCGTCACAGCGAGGATGAGACAATTCTCTTTGCAGATGAACTGCATGATCATGTCTCTGATTTGGTATTCAATGTCAGCAGGCTGGTCTCCCACTGGCACTTTAGTTATGCCTGGAAGATCTATCAGAGTCAGGTTCAACACTGAAGATTGAAAAAGAGAAATAAAGAAAGAGAAATGTGAGAAGATATTTAGGTGGACAACATTACAACTCAAATGCAAATTAGCTATAACGCCACCACTTTATGTACTTATTTTTTTAGATATATTTTTGATACATATATTTTTTTAGAAATAAATGTTTTTAGGGCCCGTCCACTTGGAAACAGATAATGATTTTATCTACAAAAGATTAATATATAGTTTCGGTCTTTCTTTCACATAACACAAGCATTGTTTGTGCCCTGAAACAAACTTTTTTTGGATACTGAACAATCTGAAAACAACATACCTAGCATAGCCATGTAAATAGGCAAAACACCACTTTTAGGAAATAATGACATCACAATACCATATGACCAGAAGAAAAAGACAAAACCCTGCATGTAATAACTGCTAAGTAAAATAATGCCGGATTATGCAGCTTTTTTTTTGCTTCATGCGATGCCATATATACAACTGTTACACAAAACCTGTTAATGCTGTATCAACTAGACAACCAGCGGAGATGCAACAGTTACACGCATATTTTTTTAAGATGTACATGCGGCCGCCATCATATTTTTGTGTTTATGTTTGTATTTTTTATATTTTTATGTATCCTGCTCTATGTTTTCTTGCAGCACCACATACACTCACCAGTCACTTTATCAGGTACACCTGTCCAACTGCACATTAACGTAAATTTAGGATGGTTGGGTCAGAATTGGCATCAACAACATGAAAGCATGGATCCAACCCGGTACTAGTAAGGTGTACCTAATAAAATGGCCAGTGAATGTATATGTGTTGCATAAGTATTACACTGTTTTAACCCAGTTTTTTAAATTTTCAATTTAGAGCAGAAATTTTTATGAACAATTAATGTATAAATGCAAAACTTTTAGAATCTGCAAATGAAAAAAACAAAAACATGATTTTTCCATGTGGACGTAGCCTTAGAGAATCTTTTTTAGAGAGAAAAACGGAAAAAAATAAATAAATAGCAGTATTAATAGTATTAAAATGAATTCTTGTGTACTAAATTGACTGTTGAATATTCAGTTTTGCCATCACAGATATCATTTACATGGTGAGTTAGTTTAATAATATTTTTACAATAATTTAATTTATTGTATTTCTGATGAAAATAAGCAGCCTTGAAGGGCACTTTAATTTATTTTCTGACAATAATACCATTTGGAGAGAAGACACGAAGGTTAATGGGAATGGAAGAAATGCCCTTGTTTGTTCCCGTTACTCTGTCTGTCTCTGCTTCGATCTCCCGTCGGACATCATCAAAGTCTGTAAACTTCTTTCCTTTACAGTGCAGAAACTCTGCATGCTCTGCAGTGGAGAATGGAAAGAATGAATTAGAAAAAGCAGAAGATGATAGTGCCTTAGGGAACTGACAGCTCAACAGTTTTTAATTCATGAATCTCAAAGACAGGACAAACCTCCTTTCTTTATACACAGACTGATTTTAATATTCACAGGAGACACTGCCCTCTAGTGCCAGTCCACATTATACTAAAGACTGTTAAGTCACTTTTTTTAATTACTTAAAATCAACCAAAGTGTTTACATTTTTAGGTGTAATATCGCCCCTTTAATCATCAGGTAAAAAAATTTTCAAAACAAAACCATTTTTGTTGCACCTTACGCATCCAAGGGATTGATCATCCAAAGATTAAAATTTATTCATTTTACTCACTCCAGGCTTTTATGTGCTTTTTCTTTCTTTCTGTTAAACATCAAAGAAAATATTTTGAAGAATTTTGGAAACTGGAAGCCTTTGACTTCAATAGTAAGACAAAAATGACTATGGAAGTCAAAAGCTGCTGGTTTTCATTATCCTTGTGAGGAAAGAAGCTGAAACTGGTGTAACAAGCTGGTAAACAATCACTATTAGGTACACTGTTAGACCTTACCGGGGTTTTTTACAGTAGAATACTGGCAACACTGTTGCCAGCTACTCACTGTAAAAGTTCGGTTACAGTAAGTAACTGGCAACAGTGTTGCCTGTTAATTACTGTAACTGAACCATTACAGTGAGTGGCTGGCAACAGTGTTGCCAGTTTTCTACTGTAACTGAACCATTACAGTGAGTGGCTGGCAACAGTGTTGCCAGTTATTTACTGTAACTGAACCAATACAGTGAGTAGCTGGCAACAGTGTTGCCAGTTAATTACTGTAATAGAGCAGCAGTGGTAACTAACTGGAAACTGTGTAGAGTTAATTACTGTATTGTAGAGTTACAAATCACAGCATTATACTGCATACACATTAATAGTATGTCATATATAGTTATTGTAGTGTTACTAAAATTAATCAGTATTCTTAGCTGTTTTTTGAAAATAGAAGGCATAACATTTTTTCAGAAAAATTTATTTTATTGTTTTGGCACCAAACAAATAACAGAAAATGTCTAACAAAATTAAGAAATCAGCAGATATAAATAGTGTCTTACATATTACAGGTCTGCACAGTGAGGCTGCGGTCACACAAACGTTTAAGCATGCAATATTCTGTCATACTGCACTGCGAAGTGGAATTAAACAAAGCGAGTAGTGGAATTGAACAAAATAATTAGAGATTGAAAAAGCAAGCCAGAGAGGTCATGTCTTGATCTTTGATTGGTCTCAAGCAATCACATGATGTGATTTCGCATTCAGCGTTCTCCAAGCTTGAACTTTCCAATGCTGCGAATTATGAAATTTGTCGCATGAGCTATCATACCAGGTCTGCAGTACTCACATGCGTATGAATGGAAGTCTATAGGGAGAAAAGTGCAGTGTGACCGGGACTTTAAGCTGTAACTCTAATTAAACACACCTGATCAAACTAATTAAGGCTTGTTAGAAATCTACAGGTAACGTTGAAGCAGGGTGGATTCTAAACTCTGCTGCGCTGCAGTTCTCCAGGAACTTGGAGTTTGACCCCCATGGTATATAGCAGGGGTGCTTAATCCTGTTCCTGGAGATCTACCTTCCTGCAGATTTCAGTTGCTACCCATATCAAACACACCTGCTTGTAATTATCACGTGGTGTTCAGGTCCTAATTAATTGGTTTAGGTGTGTTTGATATGGATAGCAACTGAAATCTGCAGGAAGGTAGATCCCCAGGAACAGGATTGAGAACCCCTGGTATTAGCAATAATTTTAAAGCAACTGCCAACATTTATCACAATCACATATCCAATAAACACACACACACAAAGTGCTGCAGTGAAATGTGTTACTCTCTCCTCAATGCTGACCATGCAAAAAAAAAAAAAAAAAAAAAACTGAACAGCAAAAAACACAAAATAAATAATTTAAGTTTTAAAGTTTTAAATAATTAAAAACTGTGTCAAATCTCAATAAAAAGTTTAAAATAATTGTAGAAAACAAAAATAAAGTTGGCAACACTAAAAAACCAAAGGATCCAATCTTTTACTATTTTAATTATCTCATGACAACAAACTTTTTTATTGTTTCAAATATAAATTCATAGGTGGAAACACAGCTCGGAAAAATACTTAGCAACAAACTCACAACCTGGGACCGGATAGTGGAGCTTTTGTGTGTGGATGGCTATGTGTATCATGTTTTTGTGATTCCCTGTGATGATGTGCACATGTTACCTTACAGAGATGATGGAATTTATTTTTGGCTTAGTTGCAGAAAGATACATACAACTGTTAGCATCTGTACATTATGGCAGTATGCAATATCCAATAAATACATATACTTAAACAAAAGTAATGTAAGAAGTTATATGAGGAGAGGCTAACTAGCTAACAATGTAGCTTTCAAGTACACAATTCAATATAACAACAATATAACTTAAAACACAGCCTTATTTTAGAAACCCTCAAAAACATTTGAACACATTTTACTTACTCATTGTAGATTCTTATTTAAAGTATAAAACATATCAGAATCTACATCTGAATTGATGGACAGAGAATAGAGCACACTCAGCAGTAAACAAATCAAACACCTGGCTCCCTTAAAGGGCCAGCATTTTCTGAAAACTCTTTCTAACACCTTTGTGTTTAGAATAAGACGGACAGCCTGTGGGAATGTGTGCTGATGCCTAAATCATTGTTTTTTTTACAGTTATTTACTGCACAATCTACAGAGTAACAGTGCAATTATACAAATTAAACACACCTGATCAAACTAAATCTAAAGGTAGTGTGTTGAAGCAGGGCTGGAACTAAATTCTGCTGGGCTGCGGCCCTTCAGGAGTTTGACATCCCTGGTGCATAGCATATTTTCAAAGGAACTGCCTACATTTATCACAATCATGCACATATCATTGAATAAAATCAATAAAAATATAAAAACTTCATCCAAAGCAAAAAAAATAAAAATAAATAAATAATAATAATAATAATAAATAATCTGATCCACATGTTGTTCCAAACCTGTAGTAATAAAAAATAAATAAATAAATAAAATAACCTGATTACTACATTTATTTAGGAAAGTCTTTATACTATACTGTTAATGCCACTTTTACCTACTTCAGTTGAAGTTTTCCAGACAAATTAATTGAGTCTCTGCAAAAATGTATGTACGTGCTGTTTAAGATATTTTTTAAATAACACATTTTTACTAGTTATTTAGCAAAATACTAATATTCAGATTAAAGTGCAATTTAAAAGCTTAACTATTGGCTAAACTAGGCCAATTAGATTAATTATAGAAAAGTAAACAAAGTTATAAAAATGATTGTGATAATTTGGTTGCTCTGTGTGAATATTTTTGCCTTTAAATGCATCTCGTCGATATCTTTACCTTTTAATTAGCTCTGTGACATTGACATTGGTTGACTCCTGATACTCAATGTTAAAACCATAAAAGGAACCAAAGAAAACACAAAGATGGCTGCAGAGAAATTTAGCTTATCATCAATGCATTGTCTCACTTTCTCCTCAATACTGACCATACATATACCAAAACTGAAAAGTGTATGTATATATATATATATATATATATATATATATATATATATATATATATATATATATATATATATAGCAACATAAAGCATCAGAGTACATGGGGTAATAATGGTTGAGCAGTAATTTACCATTTATTATCAAAGTAACTATCTGTAATGGATACATAAAGTAAATTACTGTAATTTATTCTTTGCACTACAAAATTTCATACAAATCCTGCTCCTTTTACAGTAAAATACTGTTTCCTTTTATTACAGCAAAACACTGGCTATTTTACAGTTATTTACTGCATAATCTACAGTAAGGGTTAACAGTGTAGGCAAACTGTCAATGTTTTTCATATTGTGTGACTATTTAAAAATCATTAACAAGTTTTTATTTTATGTATTTGCAAGTCAATGCCATGCCTTTAATGTATTTTTTAACATTATATTTATCATTTTATTATTTTTGCAAAGGATAAATGGGTTTGCTCCTAAGCTAATAAAAAGGGAAATTATACAATATATTATACAATTATATAATAAAAAGTATACCAAGATGACACTCATCGACAGCCATAATTGAAAATAATTTCTGCAACAACAATAACAAAAATCAGCAACACTTGACAAAAACAGTACATGAATAATGATGTATTAATATGAATTACTTTATTATGAACTAATGAAGAGTTAATGAATGCGCTAATCGTGAATTAACTTTAATTACAACATGTCACATGAGTTCATGCGTGAATAACAGCTCTACCTTAATTATTTTTAGTACATGCTTGTTAGTTAATTTATGTATTAACTACCACATTAGTTTATTTTTAATTTAACCATGATGAACTCATGATATTCGTCTAGTGTGCTTAAACTAAGTAACAACAGGAAAGTGTTCTGTCAATACCAACAAGAAGTTTAAACAAAGGAGTAGTTAAAAATGAGTTAATGGGGATGTGCCCCTTCAAGTAAAGTCATGACATAATTACACATTAACGGCTCATGTTGGTTACAAAAAAAATTTAAATGTTAATTAATACATTAATTAACAACATGTATTAACAAGTAATTAAAATAGCCACTGTATACTCATGAACGGTTCATGTTGTAGTTAAAGTTAGTTCATGATTAGCGCATGCATTACTCATCATTAATTCATGATAAAGTAATGTTTCATTGACATATTAATACATCATTATTCATGTACTGTTATTGTAAAGTGTTAACAATAAATCTACTGACTCTGAATCAGTTAGTTTGCTAAGACTGCCATAACTGGGTAACTGATTATTAGATAATTTGAGTGTGTTTCTGCATTTTACTAATTGTCTTTGTGTGTTGGTTGGTATATTTTACTTACTACACTGTCACACAAACTTTATGAGTGGTATATTTATTTTTGTATATTAATCAAAACAAAATTAACAGGAAACTGGAAATTCAACTGTTTGGCGCTACTGCAAACATGCCAATGTCAATGTTTTGTTACCTAATCGTCAAGTGTCACTGTAATAATCCCTCATACCTGAAGCTGAACTGATGAGCTGAAGGACAAGAGGTCTCCTTGTAACAATTCCAGAGCCTCTTGGCAGGAAATCTCTGAAAGAACAGAATGAACCATGTTTAATAAATATCACTTATACAGTACACACTAATAAAATTGTGTGCAAGCCAAAAATAAAACTCTCTATCTAAAAAAAAGTACACATGAAAACTACACATGATACACAGTTGCAGTCACTGTCTGAGGCATGGAGCCAAAGTCTCTGTCACTGCATGCTTGGACTACTTCAGCCTCATATTCTGATATTTATGGCACGTTTACAAACTTGTACTGGCCTGTACTTTTATAAATGAGTGGTAGGACAATTCAGCCTTAAATAATCAGAAAGTAGTCAGTTCACGATTCAGAAGCAGTTCATTTTCAACATCTACTGTCTGTGCAGAGGACATGAGCACACTCTATAAATAAACCAGTCTAGTATGGAGGAACTGCAGTTGGGTGAAGTCAAATTCCTCTTACTCCTGTTTACATGGCGATGGTACACAGAGAATCCTAAACATTATGACCATCTGCCTAAGACAGTATGACTGCTATTTGGCCTAAAATGTCATCGGCCTAATATGCAGTTGATCTTTCTCATACTGCCCACCAGCACTGACCCATAGGCATGGGGTTTTTAGACCTCCTTAAATTTTTTCCTCTGCTACTAAGACATTAAACACAGATTCCCATAGATTATGTAGCCATAGACAAAGTACGCAAATCAGCCCCTTGAGTAAAAGTACAGATACCCTAATAAAATATTACTACCGTTGCAGTTTAAAGCCCCCCTTTTCAGTATTATTTAAGCCAAAGAACAAAAGTACTTGATTTGTAATTTACTTAAGTGATAAAAGTAAAAGGACTTACTGATGAATGTTTATTTGTCAACAAAGTTGAATTACCAAAATGTGTCATACTCTAATAACCACATATAATTTGTGGTAATTCAAATGAAAACACGTGTAACCACAATAAATTGCTGAACCTCACTGAGATCACTTTGTAAAATCAGTGAATCATTTACTCGAGTCTCAATAGTTCCTTTGAATTGGTGAGTTGTTAACTCGAGACTCATTCTGAATGGATCATTTGAATCAGTAAGTTGTTTACTGGAGACTCAATCTTGATTGATCATTTAAATCAGCAAATCCTTTACTGAAGGCTCACTTTGAATAGATTACTTGAATCGGCGAGTTGTTTACCGGAGACTCACTCTAAAAGGATCATTTGAATCATTGAGTTGTTTTCTGGATACTCACTCTGAATGGATCATTTGAATCAGCAAGTTGTTTACCAAAGACTCACCCTGTAAGGATCATTCCAATCAGTGAGCTCTTTCCTGACTCAATCTGCATAGATCATTTGAATTAGCTAGTCTTTTACTTGAGACTCACTCTGAACAGATCATTTGAATCAGCAAGTTGTTTACCGGAGACTCACTCTTAATGGATAAGTTGAATCAGTGAGTTGTTTCCTGGAGACTCACTCTGAATGGATCATTTAAATCAGTGAGTTGTTTACTAAAGACTCACTCTTAATGGATCATTTGAATCAGTGAGTTGTTTCCCGGAGACTCACTCTTAATGGATAAATTGAATCAGTGAGTTGTTTACCAAAGACTCACACTTAATAGATCTATCGAATCAGTGAGTTGTTTACCAGAGACTCACTCTGAATGCATCATTTGAATCAGTGAGTTGTTTACCAGAGACTCACTCTGAATAGATCATTTGAATCAGCAAGTTGTTTACCAAAGACTCACCCTGTGAGGATCTTTCGAATCAGTGAGTTCTTTTCTGACTCAATCTGCATAGATCATTTGAATTAGCGAATCATTTACTTGAAACTCACTCAGAAAAAATCATTTGAATCAGTGAGTTGTTTCCTGGAGAGTCACTCTTAATGGATCATTTGAATCAGCGAATTGTTTACCGGAGACTTAAGCTGTGGTCACACTGGGCTTTTCCTCCCATAGACTTCCATTTATACGCACGCAAATGCATCAGACCAGAAACGCTGGGTCATGCGTTAAGTTTTGGTGGTTGCTGCGGTGCAAAGTTCAAGCTTGGTAAACTCTGACCTGCGAAATCGCATCACTTGACTGCATGAGGCCAATTGAGGATCAAAACACGACCTCCCTGTACAGAAATTTAAAACATGGAGCAATCGCTCGCTTTTAAAAATGTCTAATCATCTTGTTTAATCCCGCCCCTTTTCGTAGCTCCGCACGACAGAGTTTCGCACGCACAAACGTTGTTTACCAAAGATTCACCCTGTAAGGATCATTCGAATTAGTGTGTTCTTTCCTGACTTAATCTGCATTAATCATTTGAATTACCGAATCATTTACTTGAGACTCACTCTGAATAGATCATTTGAATCAGTGAGTTGTTTACTGGAGAATCACTCTAAATAGATCATTTGAATCAGTGAGTTCTTAACCGGAGACTCACTCTGAATGAATCGTTTGAATCTGTAAGTTGTTTCCTGGAGACTCACTCTGAATGGATCGTTTGAATCAGTGAGTTGTTGACTGTGCGTGACTACAGTTCCTCTGCTTTGACAAAATTCTAAACATTTACACTTTAGACATGATGGACCTCAATGAGGAGTTGACTCATACCTTACTCCTCGGGGCCACTGGAAAAAGAACAGCAGCTCAATAAAGCTGCATGTTGAGTAACAATCATAAAATACCACCCATGAGTCAATATAAACACACAGTAGATGCTGAAAGATGCAGATATGCTTTGTATTGTCAAAGCCACAATTTCCAAATAGGAAGACCCAGATACCTGCATGATCATTTAGATATACATTACTCTGATATAAATAAGTTACAGTAACTACGAGAGCTCTTATTTTTAATACATCTAATCTTCCTAAATGCTAATATCTGTCATTATTAGATTATCCCAAAAAGTGTAAACATCATCATAGTTCTGTTTATCTAGCTGATTTAATATCGTGGACCTCCCTGACATTCAAACATTTAGGTTTTTTATTCAATCTACTTTAAAAGAGGAAATTAACAATGATGGGAAAAGTTAGACTTTTCCATGGGAAAATGTGTTTTCCATTTGCTCTGATAAACTCCGGGATAGTGATGAAGACACTGAAGCGCACGATGAAGAAGATAGTGAAAATAGGGTGTGCACAGATCTAAAACAGAACCATTGCTTAAAATAGAGGGGACGTCCCACTGGATTAGACCTAGTTAAAGGCATACAGGGAGAGGAGAAGGATGCAGGTAGAACGGCATAGATTGCAGCAGTGTTGATTTCTTTTTTTTTTTTTTGGGGGTGTGTCGGGGCAGCAGGTGGGGTGGGGTGTAGCATCATTCTTGTTCTCTTAACCACTTTTTTTCCCATTATCATAAAGTTTATGATAACCAAGAGTACAAAGCTCAATGTAGGCTATTAACAAACTTTATTAACAAGTTCTTTCAGTCTCATTAAAAAAGGTAAATGATTAATAACAGCTTTCAGAAGCATTCTTTCAAACACGATGAGTGTGTAAAAGCAGGCTTATCGTATAAGTTCAGTCATTTGACATGATGACACACGTCAACCTCTGTAGTCCTATTTAGCCATCTCTTATAACTCACCCTATGGAAAATACCTTGAACTTGTGTTAATCACATGCATTATTTCAGGAATTTTACTATTAAAAAAAAGCCACTGCCTTCACGACAGAAATGCTAAAATCCTCATTTATTAAAAGTTTTTCCTTGCAATTCCTGCAGCACGCTATGTCATGGCTGGTTACAAGAACGCTGACCCAGTCGCAGTAATAAACTATACAAAGGGGTTTATTGACAGAATTAGGCACAAGTAGACAGACAAGGGGAAGACAAGGTCTAAACAGTAGGGGCAACAACACTGTGGTAGAGATAAAATGGCACCAAAATGAATAGCCAGCCAGAGCTAGATCCTAGAGCAAGCCATGTAAACTCCAGACTGGCAGGCCAGGACACAATAGGACAGGAAAAAAGACAGAAAACAGGACAGCAGCAATAATATACAAAAAAATAATAAAACTAGGCAAATAAAAAAAAAAAGCTACAGGAAATCAAATAGAATTCCTTGTAAAAAGAACAACTTCCTTGACTTGGGCAATTAAAAAAAAATTTAAGAACTGAAATAGGACACAAGACAAGCAACAAACAGCACAATATATAGAACAAAGCATAGGAGAGACAGGTGAAAACAATCAGGATGACATGGTCTAAATAAGAGGCCGGGGTAACTAAACGCAAAGAGGAAAGACAAGAGAAGACATGGATGAATGGATGAATGATACAGGCATGTATGACTAGTATTGTTCAAGTCAAAACAAAAGCAATAAATAAAACTTACTTACAACTTACTTAAAATAGCAAACAATAAAATTCCTCCTATGCAATAGTCATCATTCAGAATGCAAGACACAATTAAAAGTATTAATCAAAAAGTAGTACACCATGTTAATTATTATATTATCATTGCCAATCAGTCCAAATATTTTGATCAAAAAGTGCTTCAGATGCCAACTTCAGACATCTGCGGGTCGGGCAGATGCAACAAAGTCTTTGACTTCTGCAACCAACCAAGTCTCTTTCTCTCTCTGGGCCTTGTTGCAATTGTTGATTTGACTGGAAATAGTAGAGCTAGTCTAAGTCTGAGCCTGTAGAGCTTCAACATCAATGTCTATATATTTGGAGCGTTCTTCTATTACCTCTGGAGCATAATCCTCAAAAACAGTGATTTATGTGCCACGATAGAAAAACTTCCCCTTATTGCTTTGACTTTGCGGATAATCTTTTCCTTTTCTTGGAATTTGTAGCCGAATTATGACAAATTTGGGTCTCGGGACAAGTTTTGGTTTCTGTGAAAGTGACTGGTGAGCTCTATTGCATTTCGGTGGAGAATTCAAAAGTCTGTTGCCAAACACTTCAACAAGAAGCTTGGTAAAAAAAGGCAATTGGCCAGGAACCTTCAATATCTTTAGGGAGTCCAACGATCTGTTTGTTGTTGCGTCAGCTACGGGTTTCAAGATCTATGAACTTGGCGAGTTACATTGAATTGGTTTTCATTATATTGTGCAAGTTGCTTTGAGAATTTGCGTAGTTTCAAGCATAGCAATTTTTGAATTATGCACTGTCATAGTAGTCATGGTTTGAACTAGTTTTACTTCAAGTGCTGAAACTGTATTTCTAACGTTGGCTGAGAGAGCAGCTCGGTGGTCCTCTAAGAGTTCGGCAAAAGCCGTCATGCTAACTTCCCTTTCCTCTTCTCAATTTGCCTCCGTTCTATGCTCCTTTTTGCCCGGTTTGGCTCATTATGTTGCCATAATTCACAGTGTAGTTGTGTACTGTAAAGTTGCTGTCCTCTTGGAAGCAATGGGTAAAATGTGGGATTTAAAGTATATAAGAAGTGAAAAGGCATGAGAGCGAGTCTGAACGTGTGTCTACTCCATCCCTCCTCTGCCAAAAGTCAAAATTCCACCATTGCATATCCACCAGTGCTTGTTAATTTAAATGGCATTGGCTGAGTCTTTAAAGCATTATTCTTTTAAATCATTATTTATGTTTTATCATTCATCAGCTGAAAAAAATAATATAATAATATTACAACAATATAGTTTTCCCTTGCCATTTTGACATGATCTCCAATATTATTACATTTTTACATTGACTTTAAAACCTTACAGTTACTTATAGTCCTTGGTGTCTATTAGTCAAGTAACTATAGTGCATATGAATTAGTCAGTCAGCTTGTGGTATTTAGCTTGAACTTTCTCCCAGGCAGTGACTCATTACTGTATTTGACATGTCTCACTCCTCTTCAACAATGTCCTTTACATTTCCAATTTTTACTCATGACCTCTACTTTCTAACCCCCTCAACAAAGCCTCTCTTGACTCAACTGATCCAGCCTCATCTTCTCCCCCTTCTCTTTCCTTTCTTCCTCACTATCAGCCTCATCCTGTCCCTCCCCCAGAACCCAGCATGTTGTACTGTTGTAAACACACATGTACAATAACACGGGATTGAGCACTGGTTTTTAGTTAGAGCACAGATGTTTTTTTTTACACATTTCAGTGGAGGTTTAAATGAGATTATCAAGACTGAACAAAATAAACTATTTAATAAACAGTTTTAAGATTAACAAAAGTAAGATTTTATCATCACATACTTTAGGGCTCATTCCAACTATTAAGTCTGATTTATACTTCTGCTTCAAGTGATCTGTGTGATCGCCATCTGCCTTGTGCATAGCCATGCATTTATACTTTTGCGCGCTGTTTGTGTTGCCCTGCAAAAACACTTCCGAAATGCTAGCTGGCAGTGGTTTTATGTTACACTGTGCTGAGTTTCTACGAGAGTGTTTTGCTTTTTCTGAACGCTAAAAGCAGCTAAAACTCGTTTATTCAGAGGCGGAAACCGCTTGACGTGCAACAACTTTAACAATAAAGTAAACACAAAACAAAAGTTTCCATCTGAAGCTACTTCATGAGATTCGACACTTGTAAACACTGGGCTCCATTAGGCTTGCGGCTCTCAGCACCTCCTACGCTTGTTAACTGATCAATCACAGAGCTTGCACTATGCATCATTGCGACATGTGGTTACATTTTTTGAGAGGTGCACTATTTTTTAATTGTTTCTCAGTGTAAACATGCACTTGAATAGAGTGCATGACTGTTTTGCTTGCGTCTTTTGAAGCAATTTTTACACCATGTAAAGTTAAAAGATTGTAAACTTTTACATGCAGCACAACTCATCAATGTCAGTTCCAAAGCAGTAGACCAATCAGATAACTCAGAGGCAAAATTCATATGCATTATATAGTAAACAGCAGTGCTGATGCTTCTTGCAGTGCACAATAAACAGACAATTTGGAAGATCATGTAGGTCAGTAAAACATTGCAGAATTTTATTTTTAGTTTATCTGTTTATATTGATAGAAACAGGTCACTCAAAAATGATAATTCTATTATTATTTACTTGTCCGTCTTTCATAACTCATAAGGAGCCGATCACACCAAATGCACTTTTACGTTCTAAAACTGCGAGCCGCATCACACTGCCTTTTTTGTTGACAAGAAAAAAAGAAGTGTGGTGCATCTTTTATGTTGCTAGACGATGACTGAATCAGCTGCGTGTTGTGCGATTGTGTTGCTGTTGATATAAGTATCATTTTAATATTTAATAATATTGTGAAATTCAAGATTTGTGAGCCATACATCAGCTGATAACTTAAAACAGTAACCGCTAGTCTCTCCTCTATCATTAAAAGTCACCTTAGTTGTTTTAACAACACAAACACGGCAGTCACCTCAACGGAAACCCTGCCTCTGCTTTCATTTGATTGAAGAATGAAAAGATGCAACTGATGTAACAAGCTTTTCCCCTAAAAAATTACTTTTTTCAACTGCCAATGCTCAGCGTGCAACAGCAAAAATGTGAGGCGTGGCAGGCAGTTAAAACCCAAAGCACGCAGGGCGCATAAGCAGCACGCAAAACGCTCGTGGCCATTGTTAAATCATTCAAAAAAAAGCGCCTCACAACACAAAAAGTACATTCAGTGTGATCGGCCCCTAAGACTTTCATTAATTTTAACACATTAATGAAGATATATAAAATGAAAACAGACATTTCCGTTTCCGACAACTGTCACTGAGTTACTATGGTTACTGCTAATGTTTGAGGAAAGTGAATTTATTTTGAACAATGATCAAAGCTGTGTATCAATGTCAATGCCAGTAGAACGAGATTGCTGGATTACATGTCAGCATCTGTTCTCATTGGTCAGAGTTTATTTTCACCTGAACATATTCAATCGATGTTTGTTGGATCGTGGAACCTCTTATGATATGATTTATCAACAAATGACAACAAACTCTGACTAGATCTGACCAGGGACCAGGTAAGCTTCAAGCTCATGTTTTTTTGCCCTGAGAAAAATCATTTAACAGGGCTCGAAATTAATCTTTTTTCTTGGTAGCACCAGTGTTCCTAACTTCAAAAATTTAGGCGCACCAGACAAAATTTTGTTGCACCCACCAAAAACTACGAGCAGAGTTACTACACGTTTTATATCACCAGATTTATTGCATTTGAAATCCACACTAATCACATTTAACCAATAAACAAAAATCTGCATGCGCTCACCAGCCATGCACTCACTGTTTGATGTGAATGAGATGATCTGAATTAACAATAATAGTAACAATAGCAGTAACAGTCTTTTCATGAGCTGCATGAGCGATGGTGAACGCGGTGTCAGTCGCACGACTGACAGCATCGTGCCGATTAAATGAAGGATTAAATAATGTTAGAACATCTTTTGCTTAAAATGCGTAGATTGAGTGGCAAACACTGTTACCTGAAAACTTCGTCCCACCAGCTTTGCGATGAATGCTAGTCTTTTTCATAGCGGACTTTAAACACTGGAAGTATTTTAACCACTCTTCGAAAAGTGTAAATGTTGGATTGACATTCATTACATGGTCACTAATCTGATGTGGCATTATTTGTAACTTAGATGGTATTAAAACTTAATCTGTCAGTGTTGTTTTCATTCTCTCATATCCAGACCTGATCCAGACCTTTACATTTTCACACCTGTAGCTCCCTGTAGCTGGTGAACATTTGCAGTGAAAACTGGTCGTACAACAACAGTTTTATGCACTCGCACTAATGCTCCTAAAAATATTTTGAGGTCGCATAGATAAAATTTTGGGTGCGTATACGACCAAAACGGTCAAAATTTTGAGCCCTGTTTATTTATTTTATTATTGCGTCTGACAATTGTTTGGCCAATGTCAATATGGTTGTTGGTGTTTGTCTGTGTGTTGTATATTGGCCTTTAAACTTTATTGCACATCTTCCAACCTATCAGAATAAAGAATTTCAACAGACCACAGAAAAGTCTTTGTTTTTCAGTTTGCAAAAAAAAAAAAGAAGAAGAAAAAAAAAAGTCTACCACAGTTGTTTAGTTTGTCAAGCACTCAAGGATGCCTGAAGACTGAACACATAATGCACATGATGTCACAGTTTCAAACTGCATTTTTGCCATTGACACTGTGATCACACAGTACATGAATGGGCAAAAAACAAAAAGGTCTTTCATTTTTGGTGGAAAACAAGCTCCTCAAAATGGAAGCTCAAAAAAGATTGCTTATGCACAAGAAACCTTAAGCTTTATATAAAAAATACTGTATGAGGTTTGCTCTCATTTATCAAGAAAGTGTGCTTTTTTGTCATTAACCATATTTGAAGTGCTTTGATAAAAATATATGGACACAAATCTGAATTAATATTATTAAAAAGCTATTTTGTCTCTTCAGAAGGCTTGGAACTTTTACAATACGTTTTACAATACAAAATTATTTGTATTGTTTAGATGCATAGGATACATCTGCATTTGCATTAAAGTCTTATAAATGAAAACTTTAACACAGGATCAAATAATTTATAGATGAACTAAAGATCTGTTTAATAGCAAACAATCTTTTGGTTCTATCCAGCTGTTATTCTAAGCATATCTGCTAAATATATAAATGTAAATGTAATGTAAATCAGATTAGGAAGCTGGGAAGTTCCTTAAAAAGATTTTATATCTGTCTACTAAAATTTTTAAGTTTTCATTTGGGGATTGCATTTTTAGTTCTTACTGTATATCGACTACTTATTCTAAACACTATCATTGAGATCTAATTTCACTAACCCATTTCTCTAGGCATCTCTGGTGCTCCAGTGACTGGCAGTGATACTGAGATAGCAGATGGCTGAGGGTGCAGTGCTCTCCACCATTCATATATAACTCATCACTATGGATACATGTACTCATTATTTCCCGAGCATGGGCTCTAAGTAGGCCACTACGAAAGTTCATTCTAGTCCATTACGAATTCCACTTTATTACTCTTTTTAACTTCAAGAAAAAGTGTTTGTAAGTTTGTTGCAACTGATACTATCAGTATAAATTATATGTTGATCAACAGACAATAACACAAAGGACTCTAATGTACAAAATAGCTAGGTATTTAGTTAAGTGTTCTGAAGAGTGGAGAAACATGAGTTTGATTAAAGTGACAGTTTCCCAGTTTCAGTAAAAAGTGACAACAATTGTGGGTTGTTCCTATTGTTTGGCTTTTAAGCATTGCTCAATCAGTAGATAGTAATGCCAGAAATGCTTGTCACATAGTTTAGATGCCAGTGAATGCCATCAATTAGAGAACCATTTTGGGTTGTGTTATAGTAATTACTAACTATATCATTAAAGGTGTAAATAATTTACTTTTCTAATTACTATGCCTGAAAAGTATATGAATTGCTCAGTGAGAAATTTAATAATTCAATTAAAAATCTCAATGCACAGACAATAGAAATTAAACTCGTATAATTGCTTAAGTTTGAGTCGAACATGGCATTAAATACATTTAATATTTAACCATTTTAATAACAAACTTGACATTCTTTAGGTGACAAACAGAATTACACTGGCAGAACTTTACAGGTATTAAAACATGAACGATTTCCAAAAACACCATTTAGGGATGCTCTGATCAAGATTTTTGAAACTGATACTGAGTACCGATTTCTTGTAATGGCGATCGGTCGATACCATGTACCAATTCTGATGCTTCATGGTTTAAATAACTTTAACATTGCATGAAGCACATTTTCCCGCTAAGTACAATTCTTCAGAGCAGCTTTTTCCTTTCCTAAAAGAATAAGTGAAAGATGTTGCATATAATCCATTAAACGCGTCTGTTACAACCATTTAGTGCAGACAAGTCATGGTCATAAACAGCTTTACAGAAAAAAATAGATTAAACGGATACAAATTTGGAGAAAAAATGACTGCCCATGCAATTTGGAAACATTGCAAATGATGGAAGAATAATTCAACATGCCTCAATGAAAAAAGTCGATGAAGACGTTAAAACGCATCTTCTTCTGGTTGTAAACCCGTAAACTAACACTTATGACTGGTTCATGTGATCGACCAGATAATCAAATACTGATTAAGTCATAAAATTTGATTATTGGCCGATACTCTGGCCGATCGATCGGAGCATCACTACACCATTTCATAAATATTGTTATGAACTAATTTTTGACTCATTTTATTGTTTCTAAAACATGTGATTGTTTAACAAATGTAAACTTCCTTGGGAAAATTTTGAAAAGTTGAAAAAAATAAACATTCAGCAAAACATAAATTATAAAAAAGATTATAAAATATAAATATTGTAATTAGTCGAACAGCAATCACTCATTTTCAGTGTGAGTCGTTCAGTGCAGTGTATATTGGGTGTTGTGTGCATTGAGGAAAGTCATGTTAGCTTTATGGTAATGAGCTATGACGCAGGCCATCCACAACCAATCTGAATGTAAAGGGTCAACTGCTGAACAATATTCCAGAGAACGCAGTCCAGTAAGCTTTGTTTTCATCACATTAGATTGATACTCTTCCCAGTGGTGGTATAAATCCAAAACATTGTTGGCTAGAAAGAATTTGACGATTCTGCTGGTAAGTCAACATAGGCTCATTCTGAAAACATAGCCCTGCGTGGTGGGCGGGTGGGTCAATCTGTGCTTTTTGAAAACACAATTGGTTGGGTTTAGGGAAGGAGGAGCGTGAGTCATTCAATCAGTCAGTAAGTCAGTCAGTCAGTCAACAGCGACCTCTTATAGATTTACGTGACAACAGCAGGCGCGAATGGCACTCGCGAGAGAAATTTGAGATTTGAAAAAGCATACACAGCAGCCAAAAAAACGTAGCTCCTCGATGTATTTGGCACTCTCCAGAAATGTATTTTAAGAGTTCCCACTTAGATTTGCTTAGCGGTTAAAGCAGGTTTGGCATGCTGTCCCGAGAGCAAACCCTGAGCTCGGAGCTATTTAAGCTCAAGGCTCCCGCCTAGTCAAATAAGCATATCGGGAGAACCGATATCAGGTAGGTCTCGAGAGCTCCCCCTTGGAAAAGGGAGGAAAAGGAGGAGATGGGGTGGAAGGAGGGATTCTTCCAAAACGAAGATAGAGCAGTAAGATAGAGCAGTATGGAGAAAACGATCCATTTATTGTAAACTAGGATCACTCTGATTGAATTATTACTGATTACAGATGAGCAGCCAGTCGTGCTCAATTAAATCACATGCTTCTCTCGAAATTAGTTTATGAAACTTAACATAGTGGTATGTTTTCGGAATGAGCCTGGGTTGAACGTAGCGAATGCACAGTTACTTTTTCAGTGGATAGAAAATGTTATTACTGAAACTAGATACTTTGTAACTCATTACATTCAACACTGCGCAATACACATAAAAGTTGCTTTGGATGAAAGTTTCTGCCAATAGAACTCACATAGTAGAGCATTCTACAAACTTCTCTTGTGTTTTTTTGGGAGTAAAAATGTTTTGGAGAGGGGTCTCGATGAAGACTTGGTGCAGTTGCAAGGTGAGCTGCATCCAATGCTTTTAATGCGCACACCTAACCTTAACCTTTACAGTGACATCACTAGCTCCATTGAGTGCATTGTGTCTGACATTGCATCTCTGAGATATGCAGCCTCAGTTTGCAAATTTAAGTCAGCATCCAGATGCTGTTGACTGAAATAAGGGTAAGTAGGTTATTTTCATTCTCCAGATTTCACCTAATTGTATTGTTAGGAAGTCCTTGTCCTGAGTTATGCAAGCCATGCACTGCACTTTCTTCATTTTCAAAGTCAGATGGTAGATTTACTCTAAAATCTATTAGAGAATGCTTCACTGCAAGCCATCTCCCATTTGCCTATAATTTAGAGAGATGAATATAGACAAATTGCTAAAATAGGATATCAACTTGGTTCTATCAATGGTTGTTTACTATATTATAAATAAACATAAGCTGCTGACTGTGAAGAACTGGGGTTCAAGCTTACTCAATTATTGGGAGAAAATACTGTTTACTTTTCTGACATCTTAGGGAAAATATGCTTAGCTACACCCCTCCAATCATTAGTTTGCTGTGAGTGAAAGACGATAGTAAAAATAATACCTGCCCATACTCAATATTCTGTTATAGTTGGAAATACATCATACGGAAATGAATCTTCTACAGAGCATCCAAAGTCAACTGTAGCACAATGCAATGTGAGTCATAGCCATTATCTCGGGTCATATGTAGTCACCATAATTTAGTGAAGCACAAACGAGTCTTTCATTTTACCTCCTCTTGAATTTTTATTATAATATGTGGTCGCTCCAAGTGAACTCATAACCTTGGGTCAACACAGCATGCTCTATGCAACAGTAGCTCTACAGAATACAAGAAAGTCATTAAAAAATAACAACCTGACTATCAGAGGAAAGTAAACCGGGTCTCCACTGAACGCCTGAGAGTACACTGCCTCACATAGTGACCGAGATTTAAGAATGATGGTCAGAATGCTCGAGTGCATTCCTCTCAGGATAAGCAAGCAGGCTGTTCAGTGTCAGACACACATTTTAAGCAAAGAAATATCAATGTCCCATTTTGGCTCATCGAACTGATATGCACTGTGCAAACAATAGATTTCACTAACAATTACAACTTCCTGTTGGACAGGGCTAGTCTTTCCATGCGGAAATCGGCGTGCTTTGAGAAGATCCTGTGAGATTCTCTTGCACAAGGAAAATAAAAGTTGATTAAAAACTCTGCACCATATAGGGTTTCTGCATAATCTAAAAGTTTGGGGTCAGTAGGATGCTTCTAAAGCAAGCTCTTTTGCAAACTATGCCTGCGTTTAATAGATCATATTGTAAATCCAAATTATAAAGATACACTGTTAAAATGTGTACTGTTTGAAATAACTGTATTTAGTGCATTTTACATTATAAACTGTGATGTCAGAGCTGAATTTTTAGTAGTAATTATTATTGACTCTCATATAATCTTGCAGAAATCCCTTTAATATTCTGATTTGAAGCTTACGTTACATAAATTAATTTTATTTCATTTGAATTATCTTATTATTTCTTATCTGATTAAAATGTTGAAAAGTTTTACTGCTTAATAACATGGAAACAGTAATAATTTTTTCCGGTAATATAATCCTTCAGAAATCCCTTAATATGATTTAAAGCTTAATAAACATGAATTCAAGAGTTCACATTTAGCTGATGATTGATTATAAAGCTTGTTTGACATGCTGTCCCAGGAGAGAGGCCTGAGCTCATGAGATCCACAAGCCCAGGGCTTCCTCCCGTTGCAGGACGAGAGGGGAGTTTGAGCTCAGGTAAATCTCGAAACTCACCTGCTGTTGTAGCTTATGAACAAATAGGAATTGCTATGAAAAGATAACTACTTACTAGTCGCACATTTATGGTGCCGATTAGGATTAGTCAATTACCTTAAGTTGCATATTTTTTGAAGGTGGAAGGAAACCAGGGGAAACGCACGGGGGCACGGAGAGAACATAACTTTTGAGAGAACATAACATTGAGTGGCTTGGTAAGAACTAGAACCAGTGATGTTCTTGCTGTGAGTCAACAGTGCTAACCACTGGGCCACCGTGCCACCCATCTAAGAAAGAAGAAGGAGTAGAGGTGGAAGGTTTTTTTTTTTCTAAACGAAGATGGCTGTGGTATAGAACTTAAGTTATTTATGGAGACTTAGGAAATAGTCTAGTGAATCATAAATTGGCTAAAGCGGGACCAGCTGTGATTGATCAAAAGCATTTGATCCTTTCGTAATTAGTTTAGAAATAAAGTTCACTTATTTTTACATTTTTTGAAATTATCTTATGATTTCTTATCCTATTAATATGTTGAAAACAGTTTTGTTGCTTAATAATATGGAAACAGTGATGTGTTTCCCAGTATTCTCTGAAGAATTAAATTTATTCTGGCTCCTATCTCTTGAACAGTAGCCGTCTGAAATGTTTTTCTAACATAAGAATTTTTCTCAGCCTCCCCTGTTCATTTAGTTAGTTCACTTTAAAGGCAATGAAAATAACCTATTCTTTGCCTTAAAAGTGAGTGAACAAATTGCTGAACGTACACACAGGAGCTTCATAAAAAAAATAATAATAAAGTTAGAAGAAAATTTCAGAGGCCACTTAAGTGCATTTTGCATCTGAACTCTTTTATATAGACACACATATTGTGGGTGGCATGAGTCTTTATAAAGTAAAAAAAATAAATAAATATATAGCCTAATATTACATTTATAAGTAATAAGTTAATAGTAAATGGATTTTATGGGGTTGTATTCCACTGTATTGTATAGACAGGCACAGCCATTTGAGTTCTAATTGAACCAAACAACCTCGACACACCTGTTTACTGTAGGACCTGCCACTTTTTATATTCATATAATTTTTTTTATTTCCATGATTTATATAAATAAAACCGCCATTTTTTTTAATTAAATGGCATAAATATATATGTTTAAGCCTACAGGCTAATTCACAAATTTCATGATGTGAATTATAATAATAAACAGGATTTTCTTTTTTTAATACAAGACAACGCGTGATGTTTCTATCTCTGTCAGTGACTCTGATAGTTAAAATTAGTCCATTAAGTGGTTATGTCACTGTGTTTAATGCTTTCCGTGCACGGAATAGTAAATGCCACATGCACTGTAATGTGTTTTATATCGGTAGTTCGATTTGAAATAAATATAGAGAAATTTTCTTTGGAGAAATCATCTGTAATTATGAGGTGAGCACAGACGAAGCAGCAGATGGGAAACCCGATTGCTCCTCCATGACATTGGGGTACAAGTGATACAATGTCTATTTGCAGTATTTATAGCAAAGAACTGCAAATAAGCAGATTTTATAACAATTTATTAATAAACATACACCTAGTTCTCTTGTTCTTCACAGTATGGGTTTGCTGATCAAATGAAAAACAAAAGACATGGAGGAGCCATATTCTGCTGCTTTTTATATTAAATTTAAAGAGGACTAAGGCAATAATTTAGAGGACAGTTTATGAGAAAAATGGCAAAAGGATTAGGGGGGCCTCAGTCCTTCTAAAATAGGCTTGGTGATTTCCATGGTTGTATCGCAAGTGATAAAGGAATGAAGATAAAAAGAAACCACTGCTTTTAACAAATATAAACAATGTAAAATCTGTGATATGTAATAATATACTTAATATTACGATGCAAAAAAAAATATTATTTAACAAATCTAAATAAGTCAGTTTCATCTATGTACATTTGGTTTTAAAAGATCTGTAAAGTCTAGAGAAAATGAAGTCAATCTTCTGATTCTGCATGGCTCATGGACACTGGCTTGGCAGGCCATTAAACAGATGGAGGAAGAGGTAGTGACTGCTCCCGACTACAGATGAGAGCATGACCATCTGCACCTGCTTTAGCCATACAGTCCAGAGAAAAGTGACTCAATTCAACATCACAGGCTGATGATTAAACAGTCCATTTGATCATTATCGCCAGCAGGCAATAAACAGTCACTCGGATCATCCAACTACTCCATTTATAATTATAAAATGTGTGTATGTTGTATATATTTTGGCAGTGAACAAAATACATTGTATGGGTTTTATTTTATGCAAAAACTATTTTTAATGAGTATTATACATTATAAGGGTTTAATTTGGACAACTTTAAAGATGATTTTCTTAAATGAAATGAAAGCAAATAAAAAAAAAACAATAAAATTAAGCTTCAGATTTCAGATTTTCATATTGTGGTATCCCAGCCAAATATTGTCCTTTTCTAACAACCCATACATCATTGAAAAACCTATTTACTCAGCATTCAGATGATTAAAAACTTTATATTTAAAAAGAAATCTGACTTATGACTAGTCTTGTGGTCCAGGGTCACACATATTAAACTGGACTATAAGCAATAATGATAAACAACCTGACAGTAATGTCAAGTCCTGAGAGTGTCATTCATACCTGCCAACGAAATTTTCCAGTACAGAGCTTTTGCCTGCACTCTGACCCCCGACCACCGCGATTTGAGGTAGGTCCAGGTCGCAGTTTTGTCCTATGGCGCTGAAGGCGTCCTGCAGCCGGTTCACCAGCGGGATGAGCTCCTCCATCCCCCGGTTACCCATGGTTACAGAGCCACGAGGATGCGGCGGCACGTATCACCGGCTTCAACAAACAATTCCCTTGCTATACGTATAAAAATAAACAAACTAATAAGGACGAGAAGGGAAATAACATTACCTTGGTGTTTTAAAATAAGTTTATCTCCAGACGTAGTGTTTGAAATAAACATTGACAAATTATTACAAGCATATGCTACATATAGTGATATATAGTTGTCCTTCCTTTCAAAGTTTATGATTAACATACCAATCACCTAAGTGTGTAAAACAAATGCAGGTTAATTACCTGTAATAAGTTTTTTTTTTTTGTCAGGGCGTTTGGTCCTGACAGATGGAGCCGTTCACCCAGAGCTCGTATAACGTTAAGTTACCAGACACTGTAGCAGTGAGCAGCAGCGACTGAGCACACACACAGCCACACGCCCCTTTAGACACTTCGACGAACCGAAAGGAACTGGACATAAAGAAAGCAAACAAACCGTTTTCAACGTAACTCGGCTGTTTTAGTCACTCGTTTGTCCTGAACCCAACTTGTGGTCGAAATCTGACAGCGCTGTCCGTTAATCAGAGTGCGCGTGCGCGTGCTCGCGCAGACGCCACACCTCTGTGAATCAGAGTTGGTGCTTTTTTAATTTAATTGTGCTGTTTTGTTTGCTTTTTAAATTATTATTAACACACAAAGTATAAAAGTAAGAAAAACCTCAAGTAAAGTAAAATAGCAAAAGGTGACGTAGGCTAAATAAATACTAGTAGCCTGCGGCGCGTGCTCGAGACTCTTTCCCTTCACCTCCACTATAAACCGCAGCAGGTTGACCAGAATAATTATCATCGCTAAAATACGTATTTTCAGAGTTTATTTATCAAAGCGCAACTTAGTTGGCTCTAACATGTGACACCACTAAAAAGAAGTGGTAGAATGCATAATGCAAAAACAATAGTTAGTATTACGTAAAGTGATTATAAATTGCTTTCTATGACCTCCACCTTTCGACAGATGAGTGCATGCCACTGTAGGGCACATCCACCCTCATTTCAGCTAAATAGAATCATCCAGTATAAATAACACTGCATACTGTAGCAACTACAGGGTTGCCAGATCAATTATTTTTTCATTTCAATTATATTATTTGTAATGGATGGGTTAAAAAAAACTCAAGAATAGACTTGCCACGATTATGAATTTTGGGCTGATGAATGTCAAACAACTAATTGAACATAAAAATGTATTTCATCAAACCATAAAAAAGTTATATATAATCAAGGCATTTTACTGTGCATTTCCTAAGTTGTTATTTTTGTTGTTTTTGTTGTTGTTTTGCTAAATTTTCACATTCACCACCTTATCTTTATCTTTTTAATTGTCTATTACACGTTAATCCTTGATTAGCATTTGCTTTTGTTCATAGATTTTCTTCATATAAATTTTCTTCTGGTCAAAGAACAATCAAATTAATAATTGACTTATGCATATAATTAATAAATATTCATAAGATACATGCAAGAAGTAATAAATCTGTTATATTTCTCTTTGATTTCTTATCTTCAAAATGTAAAAACTGTGAACAGACAAAACAAACATTTTTGTGAAGTTCGTTTAACCATGAAACTCATCAAACGAGATGACATTTTTATGCAATTATTTATTTTACAAAAGAACCCAGGTGATTTTAAAAAGCAAAGTTGCATCTTCTGTATCGATAATAATTTGGGTCTTTAAATAAAGTCCATTTAAAGTCCAGTCTTAAAGTAAAATACACTGTAAACAATGCTGAGTTCCACACAATTCCTTCATGTTGTCCCAACAGAAATTGATTTAGTTAACTTAATTGTGGGTTTTTTTTGTTTTGTTTTTTTTTTTTACAAAATGAACTACATTGTAAAACCAAAAAAGTTAAGGTAACTCAAAACATTTGAGGAATCTGATTGCAACAAACCTTTTAAGTTTTAAAATTAATCCTAATGAGTACTGTGAACTTTATTTATGTAAATAAAGCAATTTGAGCACAGTAAAAGCCAATAAATGAAAAAAAAACTCAGTAACTTAAGGCAAGTCAAACTGTTTAAGAAAAAAGACAAAGCATTTGAGTTAATGAGTAATGAGTATTTAATTAACTAATTACCTTCAACACTGAGTTCAAAACTTTTTTTTAAATGAGTAGAATTAACTTTCAGCCTATTTTGAGTAAACTACACAGATTTCATTTGATAATTTTAAGTGTTGGGTTTTACAGTGTGGATTAAACATTAAACAATTAAGTTTTCTCCTTTCTTTCAAATGGATACAAAAGAAGTGTCTCATTTCTCTCAGAAGGCAAATTGCCTTTTATAATTATGTTAGCAAGTATTAACAAAACAAAGTTTTAAGATGTTTACCCTTCCACAATTAAAAGCATTGACAAGGACTTAAATTAAGCAAAAATCCCCTAAGATGTTGCTGTTGTTGGGGTTCTTTCAACATTTAATGTCATGAAAGAACCCCAATAACAGCAACATAAAAAACCTACAAACATCTACACCCTTAAATCTAAATATATTTATTGTATGTAGCAAAATCAGAAGACACAGTGAAAGTCATTTCCATATTCTATTGTTGAAGATCAAAGTCCTTGTAATCGTCAGCTATTCTTTGTAAAAATTAATCAAAAAAAAGTTGTACATATTGTAATATGGTATTGCTTTTGAAATAATTAATTACTAAACCCATTAATTATATAATTACCTAATTAATTTTAAACCCATTAGAAACCCTGGGCTGATTTAAAATGTCTTTCTTTCAAAGCAGACTTTTGTTCCCCAGAAAGAGCTGCAATAGGGACCAGACTGCCATTTTAAGAAATATCTGGCAACTTGAGGCTAAAACTGGGTTAGTTTCTCAAAGTCCCCATGAAATCACTATAAACTGTTTGTAGATGTTCATATCAGTTTGTTTGTCTTGAGGATATCTATAAGCTAGTGTGCTTCAAAACAGTTACAAAATTCGCATTTAGAAGATATAAACATCCAAAGTTTTCAGTGTGTCAAGATTATTTTGACATCACCACATTACGTTTCTCATCAAATCTTCTGACCAATCAAATGCTCTCTAGTAACTGACATGCCCCACCCCCTTCAAGACACACTTAATCTCAAGCACTCTCACTGGTAGAGCTGTGATAAAAAATTAAACTATATTGGGTGTTTTTTAAAAGGGGTGGAGCTCATCTGTCCCACCCTATCTTTATGTTTCAATTAAAATTATGTCAGACATTGAATAAAAATGAACATTTCAAACCACTTTCCGAGACTTTTAACCTTGAAAGTGATGCCATTTTTTTAAAGTGAAATCATTTATTCATTGTATTGGTTTTGTATTTTGTTAAGATTCCCTCTTCAGACCACTTTCAGGTCATTCAGCATTGCAGTAATGTCTATCTGAGGTGCAGTCTGGCTGTTTGCTCGTAGTGTCTTCTGCAGGTCTTTTGCTGTTTGCTGTAATGTCTGTGGGACGGTGTGAGGTTTGTGTTCTCCTGAGCTTCTGCAACACAGCAGCACCTCATTGACTTCACCCTCGATTCCACGAGAAAACACACATGGGAACACAGAATGAACACGGTCAAGAACTGATTTCCTAAGAGCTGAGTCGCGACACACCAGGTTCAACATGAACAGACCTGCGTTGGGAAAAAAAGAAAGATTGACCATTGAGCAAATGTATATTATACAAAGAAAATATAATGATTTCACCTATTTTAACTTTGTATGCGAAATCATGGATTGATTTATTGGATTAAACCATTAGCATCTTGCTCAAAAATGAACAGAGTTTTCATTAATTTTCCTATTCAAAGCTTGACTCTTCTGTAGTTACGTCGTGTACTAAGAGTGAGAGAAAATTTAAAGCAGCTTTTTTCTAAGTGATTATGGCTAAGAATTATACTCTCATTCTGGCGTAATAATCAAGCAACTTTGCTGCTGTACCATAGCAGTAGCAGGAGCAATAATATTACACCATAACTGAGATCAACAGAGAAGGACAACCACTTCAAACATGGAAGCAAATTGTCAGATAACTTTATTCAGTGGATTCACTAGCACAAAATAATTGTTAGCCTAAAGAATAACAATTTACGCTAGCAAAATAAACGTTTCTTTTGTTTACATAAAGTGCAAGTGCAATATATCTGGCATATTAATATAGGCTCTCTGTTTCGCATGCATTATAGTGTTACAAGATGCCGTTACAGAAATATATACACAGACTTAAAGGGGTGGTCCACTACGATATCATATTTGAAACTTTAGTTGATGTGTTATATAGCTGTGTGAACATAAACAACATCTCTGAATTTCAGACACTTAAAGTTCAATGCAAAGGGAGTTCACCCCATGCAGTGAAGGGGCGTGGCCAGAGGTGCTGTAATGTTATAGCAGAGAAAGCTAAAATGGCATCCAAACGCTGCTATTTCCACAGAGCTTCTTCTGTTTCTGTATTTGGGTTTTCAAAGGACACGACACAAAGACAGAAGCGCTAGCAACTTAATGTTCAAGAGGATTATAATATATATATAATATATATATTAGGGATGCGCCGATATGGATTTTTTGGCCGATACCAATAACCGATAATTCTTCAGACGTGGAGGCCGATAGCCGATATGTATAGGCCGATATTTATAAATATTTCAAAATGATACATTTTTATACAGCAAACTTCATAAAAGATTGAACTGCTCTTATGAACTAAATAGCCTATACTCAAAGCAAAAAAGCTATAACTTCAAAATTGCAAGGTGATTATTGACCTATATTCACGATTTCACATAAATCAGCATGCAAAAATGCATTACTTCCTTTTCTTAATAGCAAAAATTAACATTAAGCAAACTTTACTGTTGCATAAAATTAATAAGGTTAAATAACAAAATGGAATTTAATCAACAAGCAAGTTAAATATATTTAAATAAGATGAAAATGTAAGCACTAAGGATGGAAACCAACTCAAATGGTATTGAATAAAACGGGTTACAGTGATGTACACATGTACAAATACGTCATGTCTGAAAAAGCCTTTTTTACAGGTGTTTTGATAGTTCAGAGCCCCCGTACAAGCGAACAGCTAAATATATATAGTACGTTTAGAAAATGCAGCACAGATTCATCCTATTTGGCGTTTTAGATTCTTTTTAACATGAAGCTGCTGCTTGTCAATCAGACAACGCTTCTTCGGAAAATGTTCGATGAAAAGTTTATGATACACCGCTGTGAGTTTCACTTAACTGTAGAGGCAGAGTTGTTATCAGAGTCAGATTTTCATACAAAACCTGCATTGAGCTGACTTTATGGCAAACACAGAGCTGAATATAAAGACAGAATGAGCGGCTGGTCGAGAGCCTCTATGACTGGATTCACTTTTCCCCCGTGCTACAGTGTGTGTGTGTGCACGGTGACAGCTTGCGCGCTCGTCATAATCAATATGAATATTCGGATCAAACTGAACAAATCTTATACCAACAACATGACCAGCAACGCGTTGATAATAACAAATAATCAGATTACAGACAACCGTTATGTTTACACATGTTGTAAAATGTGTGGGTCGAGCTGCAGTTTGGGTGTGTGTGTGTGTGTGAAGCAAAGAGGGAGAGGGAGAAAGGAGGAGCGGTTTTGGGCAATGAGACTATTTTAGGTGACTGATATGTTGTACCACACGGAAAGTAATAAATATTTTGGACCAAGTTACATGTATCCTCGTTCATTCACCGGCTGCAACTAAAAGAGAAGGCAATTCACCACGAAACTAATATTATTCGGCCCTGGAGTAATAAGTTAAGATCCCCTGCTATCTCTACACAACAAAGAGACGGAGCAGGAAAGGTTTACACATGTAATATTTTTCCTGAGGCGATTTAAACCAAAATACACAAACACATCTACAATCATAAGGAACATGTTTACTTACTGACTTATTAACGTACAGCAATACCACATGAAGAAATGACAGACTTTGAAGGAATAAATAGTGTGGGAGAGATCCATTATAGTGCACTGGGCAAGTCTGAACAAGTTCCGCCCACGCGTGCGCGGCACGCAGGTCTGTACAATTACTTAATTTATCGGCTTAAAGATATCGGCCTAATTTAGACATCGGATCGATAACGATAATCTTAAAAAAAGCATTTATCGGCCGATAACGATATGGCCGCCGATATATTGTGCATCCCTAATATATATATTATCAGAATTATTAGCCCCCCCCCCGTTTTATTTTTTCCCCCAATTCCTTCTAAGCAAAATAGTTTTAATAAAACAGACATACTGTGAAAATTTCCTTGCTCTGTTAAACATCATTTGGGTAATATTAAAAAAGAAAAAAAGAATCAAAGGAGGGCTAAGAATTCTGACTGCAACTGTATATATGATTGAAGTCAGAGTTATTAGCCTCCCTGTTTATTTTTTTCCCCAATTTCTGTGTAACGGAGAAGATTTTTTAAAAACTTTTCTAAACATAATAGTTTTAATAACTTATTTCTAATCACTGATTTATTTTATCTTTGCCATGATGACAGTAAATAATATTTGACTAGATATTTTTCAAGACACTTCTATACAGCTTAATGTGACATTTAAAGGCTTAACTAGTTTAGTTAGGTTAACTAGGCAGGTTAGGGTAATTAGGCAAGGTATTGTATAGCAATGGTTCTGTAGACTATTGAAAAAAAAATATAGCTTAAAGGAGCTATTAATTTTAAATACCTTAAAAGGGTGTTTAAAAATTAAAAACTGCTTTTATTCTAGCCGAAATAAAACAAATAAGACTTTCTCCAGAAGAAAAAATATGATCAGATGTACAGTGAAAATTTCTTTGCTCTGTTAAACATCGTTTGGGAAATATTAAAAAAGAAAAAGATTAAAAGGGGGTAATGATTCTGACTTAAACTGTATATGCATCATTCCTGTTTTTGAAGGTTTTAATTCCATAGTAATACAATTTTCTGTGGAGTTATAATGTTCAATACATTGTTTATTGTGTTTTTCATTCATTTTACTGAAATATACACACACCCACACCCGCACCCACACCCACCCACCCACACACACACACACACACACACACACACACACACACACCCACACCCACACCCCCACACACACACACACACACACACACACACACACACACACACACACACACACACACACACACACACACACACACACACACACACACACACACACACACACACAAATAAAAAACAAATAGCCTACAATATATTAATGTTAAAATAAAGTGATCAGCCCTTTAACAAGAGTTCCTTACCTCTGGGGCTTAACAAGCTGTAAACTTTCTTCAGAAGAGATGTTTCTACAAAGGCAGGTGGAGGGCAGCTCATGCCCAGGGTGGTGTCTTTGCTGTCAACGTCAAACATGATGACATCAAAATAGCGCTCCCCTACAAAAAGTGGAGAAAAATATAATAAATTCAGGAAGGAATGGGTTGTCTTGTACAATTGAATTTAACCACTTAACTGTATATATGCACATGTAATTTACACTTAATATTATAGATTTTGTATGCATATTATGGGGTGGCACAAAGGCTCAGTAGTTAGCACTGTCGCCTCACAGCAAGAAAGTCGCTCGTTCGAGTCTTAGCTGAGTTAGCTAGCATTTCTTTGTGGAGTTTGCATGTTCTCCCTGTGTGCATGTGGATTTACTCCGGGTGCTCCGATTTCCCTCAAAGTCCAAAGATATGCCCTATAGGTGAATTTGGTAAACTAAGTTGGCCATACTGTGTAAATGTGAACGTGTATGGAAGTTTTTTTATATTACTGGGTTGCGGCTGGAAGGGCATCCGCTGTGTAAAACATATGATGAAATAGTTGGCGGTTCAATCCGCTGATATATAAGAGACTAAGCTGAAGGAAAATGAATGATTATTTGAATGAATGAATGAATGAATGATACACACATTGCGATATCGATGCAGTAACGATATATTGTGCAGCCCTATACATTTTTGGTTGAACTATGCCTTAAACAAAGATGCACAGTGTACGGCCGGCCTCTGATCTAGATGCTTTCTCACCTTCACTCTCCAGGGTTGTGATGTGCTCCAGTCCGTCTCCCAGTGTAACTTTTAGCCTGTCGTCAATCTGAAATCCAAACCAGGTCTGAGCGACATCCAGCACCACCGGATCCAGTTCAACCACCTCCACCCGAGCACATGGCACAAAGTCCCGCACAAACTGAGGCAGGCCGCCACCACCTAGACCCACCAGCAACACAGACACTGGCTGATCTGTTGGAGAACACATGACAGACTGATCAGAACAGGTTCATCTTTGAATTATGCATATTATTGAGAAGAATGGATGTGCAAAGTACAAATATCTGACATATCTCACTCAATGTTAACTTAAAAGTATAAAATCACGTCTGTCACATGTTTGTTAACGCTTTCCTAACATGATTTATCATTAACAAAGCATTTGTTCATTGAATTATTGTAAAGCAAACACTACGCCACCATTATCTATGCCTTATTAACAGTTGCTCATTAACTGTGTTGTTCATGTTATCTAATCCATGGAGAAATACATTAGTGTATGGGTAAGTATAGTTAACAACTCATTAGTCTGTTAATATGTAGAGATACATTAGAATAGGAGTTAACATTAACAAAGATTACAGTATGTAACACTGAATAAATTACATGTCAACTAATATATTAATTAACACATTAATATATGTTTAGTTGACATTAACAAAGATTATATAATGCACAATGAATGAAATAACTAATACATCTAATTAACAGATTTATATATGTTGAGTTAACATTAACAAAGTTTAAGATAATACTAAACAGATGTGTTGTTCACCACTAATTCATGTTAACTAATGCATTAAACTACATTTATGATGAAAATCAGAATCTTTTTTTTTTATTTACTGTTTGAGAGCCCATGATGACTATAAACAGCTGCTGTATGACAAGTGCTACACAATGATTTTTGTTTTGCTTGGTTGTTCAGGAAACAAAAACACAGTATGCAACACCATTTAAGTGAGCACATAATACTTTTTTTTGTTGTATTAACTTTATTCTGTGATGCTAGCAGTAGAAAAAAATGCAAAAATAATGGGAAAAAAAACTTATCTCAATAAATAAATACTTTTATTTAGTACAGATGCAAAAAAAATTGTCAAAAGAGAAAATAAAGGCATATTATTGCTAAACATTTAATTATCAAATAAATGCAGTGAAAATAATCTCTGAATTGAACTTTAATCAATGATTCAAAAAATGCAGCATAAAAAATATAAAACCAAAAAAGTAAATATAAATGTAAAAAAAACATTTTAACAGCACAACCATTTTCATCAATAATGATAAAAATAAGAAAAGTTTTTGTAATCAGCATATCAGAATGATTTCTATGTAATGGCTGCTGAAAACACAGCTCTGCATCACAGGCATGTATCACATAAAAAAAAAAAAACATTCAGGGACACCCGTCATTTTAAATTAGAATAAATTACAATATTATTTGGATTTTAAAAAAATCTTTAACCATGCTAAACCATGCTTTTAAATGAATTTGTATTACTGCCAATCTTCATTTTTAGCAGGTATACTATTAGATTTTTTTACATTTAAAAGTGCACACTTCATCTTTAAAAAAAACTATTTAATGTTATCAAACTTACCTTTATTATTGATTGCATCCATTCCTAGCATTGCTAAACCCGCCACCATGACCTCATGATGCGTACAGCAGAGAAACCCTCTGTCCACACTGCGATCTTTAGCACCAGTTGAAGCAGGCTGTTTGGCTTTTTTCTTGTTCTTCTTTTTAGAAGCAGAAGAAGCTGTAAAAAAAGAAGAATAGCCAAAATAAATCTTCAGTTTGCAGAATATATTTGTTTTTGTTTCTTTGTATATTTATTGCCACATCAGCAACTAACAGCTAGTTCAGTATATCTTAGCATATCATACTATATATTCAGTATATATTCGAGTATATCTTGTATAGAAGTCTTTAAAATTTCACATTTCTAAATACAAGTGTGTCAACCTAGAACAGTGTTTCCCAACCCTGTTCCTGATGGCACACCAACAGTACACATTTTCAACCTATTCCTAAACAAACACACCTGAATCTACTCATCAGAACATTAGAAGTGCCTCCAAAACCTGAAATGAATGGGTCAGATAAGGGAGACATCTAAAATATGTACTGTTGGTGTGCCTCCAGGAACAAGGTTGGGAAACACTGGCCTAGAGTGACCAATTCAGCATCTGGGTATATATAACAGCACCTGCAGCAGCAGATTGGAGTCTGCTCTCTGACTGCACCAGCTGAGAATTATTCATAAAGATAAGCCTGCGATAGAGGTAACCGTCCTCTCCTCTCACATCCTCCACTGAATACTCTCCAGTCAAAGCACTGAGCCCTCGTCCAATCACTTCCCTCCAGCCTAGATCTCCTCCCACTGACAGAAACGGCACCTTAAACAGAGGGCATGGGAAAGAGAGAGGAATGAGGACCATGAAGGATGAACATTAGAGACATCTGCTTCTTAAGGGTCCCGTGAAATTAAATAAAAAACGTAGATGTTAGTTTTAAGGATATCTATTAACTACTAGCGATTAGCTGTTGTGCATTTAGAAAAAATAAACCTGATATAAACATCTTTAAACTCAACCACTCTCACTTTGTTTGTTATTTTAGTGTACCTGCTGATTGGCTGGCATTCCAGGAGGGGCGAGTTCCATGACCACTGGCGAGAGCTCTGATTGGACAGCCTGCATGTCTTCATATTCTTGGTCTCGATGCATTGCCACAATGACAAGACGTCTGAATTTTGCACTGGACGCTAACTGAGCTCGACCTTCAGCTGAACCATATAACCAATCAGACTCACGACCCTGAGGAACTAAACGTAAACAGAATAAATGCCATTAAACTGCATTATTTCATCTTTTGAACCAAACATAAAATGACTTGTGTGTTAAGTTGCACAAATATATTTGAGGGAAGAGCCAAAAATACACTGTACAGGTGTGAAAATGATTGTCTTTTCTATTATTTTTTTTCTTTTTATTCTTTATTTATTTATATACATTTTGTAAGTGTCCTTCCACAAATTCATTAGCACCTAATTTTAGATTAGCAATACACATCGATAAGAACTTAATTTAGACTATTTTAAAGCTGAATTTCTCCATATTTTTTTTTGTTTTGAACTATAATCATATATTATCAGCCTAACATCAGTCTATCCTAACAAACCATACATAATACATACATATACATAGTTGACGTCAGAATTATTATCAACAAAATTACTAGTCCCTTTAAGCTACATATTTTTTCAATAGTCTAAGTTAAGCCTTTAAATGTAACTTTAAGCTGTATAGAAGTGTCTTGAAAAATATCTAGTCAAATATTATTTACTGTCATCATGGCAAAGATAAAATAAATCAGTTATTAGAAATGAGTTATTAAAACTATTATGCTTAGAAATGTGTTGACAAAATCTTCTGTCCGTTAAACAGAAATTGGAGGGAAATTGGGGGGGCTGGGGGCTAATAATTCTGACTTCAACTATACTTATATTTTATTTATCTGGGAAAAGAAATTTTATATTCTCTGACTAAAGTAAAATATATGCTGATACAAAACTAAAAGTTCTTTCACATGTAATCTTTAATTTTAAAACTTTTTAACTTTTAAAATTAAAATTATATTATATGACAAAAATTATCCAATAAAATAGTAATCTTATTATCGTATTAGCACTATTTAAAAACAGACATTAGTGATTTGTTAGAAATTAATTGATAATTAATTTCCCTTTGAATACACTGATCGTTAAAGTTATTTTTGTTCATATAATTAGGCACACACATTATAGTTAATTTAAGTTAAATTTTAAAACAGAGAATTATAAAATAAAGAAAATAAAAAATGCATAGGCCTCAATCAAGTAATGTTTACATTCATATTTTAAAAATCTAACAAAATATTATTGTGACAAAGATACACAAAATTTACTGGGTTAGCACTAAAACTTTTTCATGCAAGTTGCTTTTTTCAGTACACTGACTGCTGGGATTTTCTTTGCAGAATCATTGATGATGTTTTTTGCCATACATGCAAACTGCTGTTTAATTATTGTTTGAAAACAAAATGTACACTACTTCTTTTGTTAGTGCACATTGTTATTCATTAGTTGAACAAGTAATCCAGACAATGCACTGTTTGTTTTGATCTATAAAGTCTGACCCTTTACTTATGTGCTTGGAGTGGCTGTCTTTTTCTGATGATGTCATTTTGACACTTCAAGAACAATATTTTTAACCACACCGTTCTTACCATTAGTTTGCTATGAGGGAATAATGCACAAAAAAGTCTCGCCCCCACAACCAATATTCAGTTTGAGTTGAAAGAACATCAACGTCCTGAAATGTCTCCATTTACATAGACTTTAACAGCACACTTATACATAAAATAAAGGAATAAACAGCCTTGCAACTCAAAAGTAGGGCTGTTTTTTTTCTACAGTAGGTGAAAAAAAACGCATAACAAAACCATACTGTTTCATTAGAGCTGCACAAAATTAGAAAAAACTGACACCGCAATATAATTCATTGTCTGCAATATAATTCACATTTTTACATGAATTGGGGTTATTTTGTACAGGGAAAATGTCTGGATAAAGTACAATTGAACAAATACAAATTCATTGTTTGCTTTTCTGTGAAATCTAACAGTACTGAGGTACAGAAATTCAATAATAGATAAAATAACACTGTATAGTGTTTTCATTGTATAAATAATTAAATGCAATTAATTTTAAAATCTTAAAATCTTAAATCTTACATAGTCCCAGGTTTTAAAAACACATACAAATAAAAATCTTTCGTTCTATTTTAGGGTTAAACCTTGAGATGACCCCACAAATCACACGTTCTGAACTGTTCAACTACTGATCAACTATTGCAGAATCACACATTGCGATATCGATGCTGAAATGATACAATATGGACCACTATGTTGCACTCTATAAAATAAAACCTAACGCTCACCAATAAAGATGGCGAAGTGATTGCTCCGCGGGGTCTTAGCAGAAGGTGGGCCGTCCTGTATGGTCAGAGTGTACCGTGGGCGTCCGCTGGCTGCGTGGCACAGCGTGAGTGAGGGTGTGCTGCTTGAGTCTGTTCCTCCTCTGAGTTTATGCAGCATTAGATTATAAGCCTGCCTCTCCTTGACTGCAGACAGCAGCTCCTCTACTGATGCCAGTCTAGCCGGAGCGCCATCCTCCCCCTGGCACAGCTCAAGAACAGCAAATGGAGGGGCTTGTCGAAACTTAGTGCAAACCAACACAAAAACGGGGAGTGCAAAGGAGGAATCGGACTCTTCGTTCTGTTGTCCGGTTAGACAATGTACTCTCACTGCCCATCCCTTAACAAAATGCTCCACTGCTAACTTTATGACATGCTCCTGGGCTAACGTTATGCAGACATACCTCCCGCCCACAGCCAAAACTCTGCCAACCTCTGCCAGCATCCGGCCTGCAAGAGCACCATCCTCTTCTGAAGCCATGGCGTCCAGAGTGCCTTTATCCAGAGTCACCTGAAAGCTCCCGCTCTCGAAGCCGGTCTGGGTGGCATCCAGCTGCTGGAAGGAGAGGTCTGGACGGCGCTCTGCATTCCTCTGGTTCATATGGGAGACCACCGTCTCGCTGATGTCAATGTTGGTCAGCTGACGGTAGCCAACATCATAGAGCTGTTCACTGAGTTCAGAGTTACCACAGCCCACCACCAATACCTGCACAACAACAGATTATTACACACAAAAAATTAGCACTTCATCCATTATGGACTAAAAAACTAAATTCAGATTAAGATTTAAACAGATAGAAAAGAAATATGCATACAAAATTGAGAAAAATAAAACCCTCTTTTCAGAATGCAACGGCTTCTGCTAGTAAAAGACAGTATTTAGTATGAGTCCATATACCAGACGCAAGTTCATCTTCTAATTTATGAGTTTTTTTCTGCTTTTTTCCCTCTGTCCACGCAATCCCATACTGCCTCTATAACACTATAGTAAGGTCTGGACTCTGTAGAGGCCATTTCATGACCATTTAAGTCTGTAAATATCAATCATGAACATCTATATTTTTATTATAGATATTATTTTACCACATTATAAATAAAACTAAATAATCACACTAAAATGACAAACTCCGGGTGCTCTGGTTTCCCCCACAGTTCAAAGACATGTGGTATAGGTGAATTAGGTAGGCTAAATTGTCTATGTAAAAACATGCTGAATAAGTTGGCGGTTCATTCCGCTGTGGCAACCCCGGTTTAATAAAGGGATTAAGCCGAAAAGAAAATGAATGAATGAAAGAATAAATAAAATGACAAATCTAATGGTGGTCAAAGACTTTTGCAGAGTACTATTTATAGTCAGAATTATTAGCCCCCTGAATTATTAGCTCCCGTTTATTTTCCCCCCAATTTCTGTTTAACGAGAGTAGATTTTTCACACATTTTTAAACTTAATAGTTTTAACAACTCATTTCTAATAACTGATTTATTTTATCTTTGCCATGATGACAGTAAATAATATTTTACTAGATATTTTTCAAGAAATGTCTAGAAAAATTAGTTTGGTGGGCAGGGAAACTGTACTCCTATGTCACATTGTGGTGGGCCTCAAAATAGGAGGGATTTGGATCCTATTTTAACGTCAGGAAATTAAAAAATGAGACTTAATGTCTTTACATGACCTCAATATGACAATAGACACACTATACTTACACACAGATCTGTCCAAACAGCTTACAAAAGATGATTTTCATTATAGGTGCCCTTTAAAATGACACAGACTGAAACCAAAACTTTTAAAAAGTGGTAAAAGTGAGACGCTTCTTCCTTTCTTTTGTCCATTCTTTCTTGAGATGCATATTATTCTTCTATTTAGTTACTGATGCCTACTTTGCAGCTTTCAGCATTGAATTGAATAATTTATAATAATATTTTGTGTTTTGCAGCAGAAATATTATTTATTAAATTGACATGCATACAAAAACACCGCAATGCTTCATTTTTGTTTGATGCAAACCACTGATTTATTTTTCATAATTTAACAGCAGAACTACAGCATTGTTCACAGTCAATTAAATAGTGCAAATATTGTTTGGAAGTCATATACATGCGATTTCAAAACCAGTATTTAAAGCAGTGTGATAAACAATATAGGGAGCTCTTGTATAGGTCAATAGACACAAGCTGTCAGTGTAAAAAAAAAAGAATGAATGTGTGAATCTAAAACCAACTTTCCCTCAATTAATTACTGTGGTAAAGTTGGTTTTATATTTACACATTCTCACTTTCTCCTTAATATAATTTCAGAAAAGTGTTCTTTGCAAATACTAAATACTGAAATCATCTTTCAACCAACGACTATCAAAGTGAAACATAGTTCACAGTCATTTAAATAGTGGTAATGTTGTTTTTAAGTTATAGCCTACTTGCATGTGCTTTCAATATAGCTAAATTTGGTTTTATTCCTGCACATTTGTTCATTTAACTGTCTCTTTAATGTTTGCTAAAATAATTTAAATATTCGGTCTGAAATGGCATGCAAGTTATAACTTTAAAAGTTCAAAACAACATTAACACTATTTATTTGACTATGAACAATGTTGTACTTCAATAGTCATTGGCTGCTAAAATTATTTCCCTATTTAAAATTGACAAAGAATACTTTTCTGAAATTATATTATTAAGGAGAATGTCTGAATATGCATATCTAAAAACAACTTTACCTCCATCAATTCATTTAACGCACCCTTGCAGAATAAAATAGTTAATATTCAATAATAATATAAACTTGAGTGTATAGGTAACGTTATGCTGAAGTTTAAGCTTCTCTCAGTCAACCTGACATGAGATCACCGGAAATAACTACAAGAAACAAATGTATTAGTTGCAGAAAGTAAAGTAAAAGTGACCTTATCTCGTGGTTTGATGTATTTATGCAGAACCCCGCAGAGTGAGTTGTAGTCTCCGTACCACTCAAACGCCTTCTCTCCTCTCTTACGGAAAAAGCGCTCCCAGTAATCCGCTGAGCTGAACTCCTCAGCGGTGCGAGGTAACAAACTCATGCTGACGGAGCAGACAATCAAGGATTTATTTGTCAGGTAATACCGATGAAATTTGTTCTATGTTGCTGTCGTTGACATGAGGCTCTCCCACATGTTTTGCACTTTCCACCCGGAGAGATTTTACAGAAGGACATCACAGAACAAGCAGCGATTGGTCGGTGTGGGAGATGGGCCCGTCTACAGTGCGGCGTAGAGGTTTGATTGGTGAGCGTTTTAGCTAGACGAATACGATTGGTTTGTGGCATGACCAGGGCATGACCATGACAGAGCTTGTGTGTTGATTTTACAGTTCCGACAGAGACTGAAGCATGGCAGTACCGACCGGTAGAGCGTTGGTTTTCGTTACCGGGAACGCGAAAAAGTTGGAAGAGGTGAGACTGTGGAGTGTGTTTAAAATAATGATTTACCCACAAAGCATACAATCTAAATACAGTTTAGAAGAGAATACAAGTGACTCGCAGTGAAGGAGTAGTCTCTCCTCTTGTTATTATGGGAGTCTTTATAAATACAATGAACTGTCAAGTACAGTCATTGCTGCTAAATAACACTTATTTAGTTGGTTGACCTTTGCAGTGTTTGAAACAGTTAATTTCAAGAATAAAATGCACACCACGCACAAAAAAAATAGGTTTTGCATTGGCTAGTGTAGGTACTTAATGTGTCTGTACTAAATCAACTGCAAAATGTCTAAAATGCTGGTTCATCTGTTGTTTTATTTTAAATGTTTTAGGTTTTGCAAATGTATGAATTACCTTTTTGTTAGTATATCAAAGTGCAGACTGAAAGCTTTATCGTGTAATTTTATAATAACGAAACAAGTTAACAAGCTGAATCCATAAATAAAGTACACATTTGATATTTAAAGAGTTGACATTTTCCAGTTTGTGCTTCAGGCCTAGGAGTCAAAAGTTTTCTATTGGTGCTTTACAGATTTTCCAGCATTTTTATAACCAGTCCAACAGAGTTTATATAAATGTACAGTATATAGTGATTGGGGAAGAGGGGCGGGGCTGACGTTGGATGGCGGGGATGGCGTTGGATGGCGGGGGACTGTCACGGACGGAGGACGAAAGTGAAGGGCAGGGGGTTGGGGAGTCTGGAGTTCCAGATCTGGTGTGTTCCGGCACAAATAAGCCCTGTGTAATATTCATTCATTTTCTTTTCGGTTTAGTCCTTTTATTAATCTGGGGTTGCCAAAGCGGAATGAACCACCAACGTATCCAGCATATGTTTTTAAGCAGCGGATGCCCTTCCAGCTGCAACCCATCTATGGGAAGCATCCATACACACTCATTCATACTCACACACTACGAACAATTCAGCTTACACAATTCACCTGTAACACATGTCTTTGCCACATGAACATAAATTCACATAAAAAGCATATATCTTAACCTTAGATCGAAACAACTGTTTGTATTTTCCAGAATAACTAACCACAAAGTTATGGGATCAAAAAAAATCAATCTGTAAACATTTACATAAACTGTTTTATACTTCAAATGAGGAAAATAAACGCATTATGGATTTGACAAAAAAAGTCTGTGAGTTTATAGTCTACAACATATTTTGTAGAAATTCTGTGAATTAAAATGCACAACACAAAATAAATAATGATAATCAAAAGGAGAAGAGTATTATAGAACAAACAGGATTGATTTTGTTTTATTTTATATTTTTGCATTTATAAGGAAAAAGTGTCTTACGGATGTGACATCTCTCCGTTATTGATGTGACCGATCTGAAATTGCCACTTGTGTGACTTTGGTAAATTAAATATAATAGTTTGAAAACATTAACAGAGACATTTTGAGTATTTCTTAAGTACTGTAAAATACTTGCTTACAAAAAAAATAGAAAATGATTCCCATATTTTGGTAAAAACTTATTTTTTTCATGGCATGGTTGACACTTGCATAGAATTGCTCATCTGTTTCTTTCAAATGGTTATTTAATTTAGCAGAGTAAAGACACAGAAATATGAAATTTAGACTTAATTATTTTGTGGCAATTGAAGCTGAATGTAAGATTCAGAAAGCAGAGACAGTCAAATATTTGTTATCGTGGGAGCCTTAAAGATAATATTTTCAGGTCAAAATGTCATATATAAAGCTCTATTTAAAAACAACATCCTATTAAAATAAACAGTTAATAAGGGACCATAATACATTTTATTGCATTTTAAAAGATTAAAAATCTACTCACAAGTGGATTAAACTGCGGTTTGAAGAACAGTGGCAAATTATGAAGATTTAAAATTTACAATTAGTATTTTGAACTAAGTCCAGTCATTGCTTCCAAATAAACAAATAGTTGGTTAGTGACCATTAAAACATGGTTTTTAATTCAAGAGTAAATGCCCATAAACATGCTAAAAACGTAGACTAAAATTATTAAATATACCTGAAAAACATATTTTCATCTTTGCCTTTATGCGAAAAAAAATTAAGATAAAAAAGAAACCTGTAAAATATTACTTAAAAACAATTACTAATTCATCAAAATGAAACTAACTGAGAGGCGACACGAAGGCTCAGTGGTTAGCACTGTCACCTCTCAGCAAGAAGGACTGGTTCGAGTCTCTGCTGGGTTAGTTGGCCTTTCTGTGTGGAGTTTGCATGTTCTCTCCGTGTTGGTGTGGGTTTCTCTGGGTGCTCTGGTTCCCAGCCATTAGCCATAGTGTACAGCAGTGGTCACCAAACTTGTTCCTGGAGGGCCGGTGTCCTGCAGATTTTAGCTCCAACCCTAATCAAACACACTTGAACAAGCTAATCAAGGTCTTACTAAGTATACTTGAAACATCCAGGCAGGTGTGTTGAGGCAAGTTGGAGATAAACCCTGCAGGGACACCAGCCCTTCAGGACCGAGATTGGTGACCCCTGGTGTACAGTATGAGTGTGAATATGAGAGCGTATGGATATTGTCCAGTTGTGGGTTGCAGCTGGAAGGGCATCCGCTCTGTAAAATAAATGCTAAATAAAGGCCCCTGACGAATAAAGGTACTCGGCCGAAGGAAAATGAATGAATGAATGAATGAATGAATGAATGAATGAATGAATGAATGAATGAAACTAACTAAATGAGTCAAATCTAAAATTCTCTGTTCAAACAGGTAGTTCAAATCCTTGGTGACAAATTTCCCTACAAACTGATTTCTAAAAAGATTGACTGTAAGTATTGAGCTGTTGTTTTTATGCCTTTATGGCATTTTTATGACTAAAACATGCTGTTGATGTATTTGCAACGCAACTTCTCTTCCAGTGCCTGAATATCAAGGTGAACCAGATGACATTTCCATACAGAAGTGTAAAGAAGCAGCAAGGCAGGTTTGTGAATTTAACACTTTTCCGCCTTAGTTTCCCCTCAGTTGAGGCGTCATACTAATGCTGTGTGTTTTGTGTAAAGGTTGATGGGCCAGTGCTGGTAGAGGACACCTGTCTGTGCTTCAGAGCTTTAGAAGGACTGCCAGGACCTTACATGTGAGCCATTTGCAAGTAAATTTGCTAATGTAACCCATAATTAAGTCCTTCACTACAAAAAATGCTTTTCTTATTTGGATTTTTTTTGTGTACTGTGTACTGTCAAATTTTTCACTTTTATTGTCACATCATCAGCAGCATGTGTACTATGATGAGTGAAAAGCTTGCTGGCTTCAGACAGTGCAAAATTCACAGTGTAATTTTTTTTTCTAATCTGAATATCTACAAATTTTTAAATAAACAAGAAACAAGAAAAATAATCTGCCAATGGGATAAGAAAAATAATCTTAGAAAAAACAAAATTCTTATTTGAAATATTTTGCTTATTTTATGTCTATATGTGTCTAGAAAATGCTTAAAAAGTTGTTTTAAAAATATATATAATCAAAAATAAAATGCATCCCCAAAATCAAAAAGGACATGGTTGCGATTTTAGCAGAAATTCAATATAAAAATACAAGCATATTCTTTTACAATCTAATTTTTGAGGCTCTGGCAGGTATTTCCGCGTAGAGATTAGCCTTTTTGTTGTCTCTGAAAATCATTTTACAGTATTCAAATGGGTGCATTAACACATTGTTTTTAAACTAGCTGTCATTTTTACCCATATCACCCAATAATTTATCAGTATGATAAATATGCACTCCTAATTTATAATAAATATTGTGTTCATATTAATATAAAGAAATAACCAAATACTAAGTTTACTACAGCCAAAGAGTATTTGTATTTTACTACAACACACCACAGTTTACTGTAGTAGAAACTAAAGTATGCTTCAGTATTTATTATAGTTTATCAATTCACGATTGTTAATAATAAAACATGCTGTAGCATTTATTAACAATATGTTGTTGATTCTTAAATATATACAGTATAATATACTTTACTAATATTATTAATATACAGATATACAAAAACACTATATTTATTATAAATTACTTATTTTTTTCATGCAAATTCCTTTTTATGCTGTAAATATAAAAATGTACACATTTAGTTTTTACCCAGTGCACTAAATATTTGTTCTCGTGACAGAAAATGGTTCTTGGATAAACTGAAGCCTGAAGGTAAGACGCATTTTACATGGAACAATTATAAACAATAAATAATTGTATAATAATATACAAAAAATAGAACTGTTATACAAATATGGTCTCAAACAAAGCAAGTGTGACTCATAACTTTCTCATAAGTGTGAATTCATAACTTTAATAAACATTAAAGCTACATCAGCATCATTTGTGCTAATGCATTCTGTCAGACTTAGTCATCTTTAACATTATTGCAGGATTGTACAAAATGCTGGCGGGTTTTGAAGATAAATCAGCCTGGGCTCTGTGTACGTTTGCTTTCTGTGCTGGAAAAGAGGAGCCAGTTCAGCTGTTCAGAGGAATAACTGAGGTGAGATTTTTTTTGTATGTGTTGAATTTTAGTGTTCATATAGACTATGCAAGTTTATTAAAAGCTGAAACAAGTAGAGCTGGGCAATATATAACAGGGAAAATAAGTATTGAACACGTCACCGTTTTTCTCAGAAAACATATTTCTTAAGGTGCTGCTGACTTGAAATGATTTCCCTGGATGTTGGTAACAACCATAGAAATCCAAATATGAAAAGAAAAAGTATCTAATTAGTTTACAAATTAAGTTAAGCATAATAAAATGAAATGATGCAGGGAAAAAGCATTGAACACATGAAGAAAGGGAAGAGTAGAAAGGCAGTGAAAGCCCAGACAATGCAGCTGAAATCTCTTTCAACCCTCTGCCCTTCATCATTGTAAATGAATATTCGTTGTTTCAGTCCAACATCTACATTATCAGGATGATAAAGATGAAACCGGGGTGGACATTTCAGCTAGACAATGATCCAAAACACAGCCAAGGAAACTCTCAAATGCTTTCAGAGAAAGTAAATCAAGATGTAGAATGGCCTATCCAATCCCTTGACTTGAACCCAATGGAAAATACAAAATAAAGCTCAGATTTGACAGAAGAGACTCACAGAACCATCAAGACGTTTACACTCTGTTGAAGTCTGTGAAGAAATCACAACTAAGCAATTTACTTGACTTCATTCTCCAAATAAGAGACTGCCATCACCAAAAACAGCCTTTTATATAAAGTATTTAATACATTTCACTAGTTCAGTACTTTCTCCTTCTGTCATTCCATTGTAATAACTATATCTATGCACATAACTTATTTTTCAAATTTCTTTTGTTTTATTTTTTTAATGTTTGTATTATTTCTGTTTTTACCAAAATCAGGTTCGGTTCCATCTCAACAGCTCCTTTAGAAATATTATTCCCAGGAAAAAAACATGACGTGTTCAATACTTATTTTCCCCGCTGTATCACAATATAGTACCCTTACTGTAAATACAATCAATTAATAGTTATATTGACCACATGGAAAAGACAATTTGTTTTTAAATGTTAAAATATATACTCAAAAATATACTAGTTCATATGGAATTATTTAGTTACACATTCTTGTGTAAATATTTATTTTGAGTAATTTAAATGCATTACACTTAATATATGATTAGGTTTAAGATGCAGATTGGGTTTAGTTACATGTAATTATGAGTAATTAATTGTAATTACTATAGTTAGCACTATACTATAGTCTTTAGTCCATGTTTTGATTCCGATTTCCAGCATTTCTAATAATAATAATTACTTCCAGGGTCATATTGTTGAGCCCAGGGGTCCAAGAGATTTTGGGTGGGACCCCTGTTTCCAGCCTGAGGGCTATGACAAAACGTGAGTATCATTTCTAAGTGTGCGTTTCCCATGTAGTATATCATGTTCACCAGCTGGTGGCAGCGTTTGCAAATTTAAAGCCATTAAAACAAATTTGGCTTTGATTTTAATATTTATAAATACACATTCAAGATTTTTCTTTATTAAGTAAGCAGAAATACAGAAACCTTAGTACTATATTATACCAGTCAATGTATTTAACGTTTTTCGTTATTAATTGATTCACAGTATTAAAGTAAGATTTGATTTTTTTTTTAATATTCACTAAGCCAGTGGCGGTTTCTAGTTTAAATGGCACCCTGGGCGAAACCACCCCAAACATCCCCCTAGAAATAAAGACACTATGTGGCTGACCTTTATATATATATATTTAAAATATTTAAATATATATTTTTAAATATACAGTTTAAGTCAGAATTATTAGCCTCCCTTTTATATCTACAGAACAAACCATCATTATACAAGAACTTGTCTAATTACCCTAACCTGCCTAGTTAACCTAGTTAAGCCTTTAAATGTCACTTTAAGCTGTATAGAAGTGTCTTGAAATATCTAGTAAAATATTATTTACTGTCATCATGGCAAAGATAAAATAAATCAGTTATTAGAAATGAGGTATTAAAACTATTATGTTTAGAAATGTGTTGTAAAAATCTTCTTTCTGTTAAACAAAATTGAGGAAAAAAATAAACGGGGCTAATAATTCTGAAGTCAACTGTATACGCTTAAAATAATTATAAATATATAAAAATATATTTATTTATTTTCAATAAATACAACAATTTGTTTATTATTATTATTGCTGTCAATTTTGTTGTAGCTGTAAACTATGTAATTACACAGCTGGAGTAATGTTCTAAGACTTTTGCATGGATAGTAATTATGACAACTCTATAGAATACAAACAATACAGGTTTTACAGAATTATCTGTTGTTTTACACCTGACTCACATCCGAGAATTAATGTTACGGAGTCTTAGTTACCTCCCTGACTCATTATTCCCCTTTCTGCTTCATAGCCATGCTTCGTCAATGTAACAATTTCATCATATTATATAGACTTTAATTTTGTCGACTTGTATGTCAACACATATTGGCATGCATGTAAACATCCAGGATCAGGAACAGCGAATGTGAGAAAAGTTTCCCTAACTAATATACTTAAATGTTTAGCTACCTAAAAAGTCTACTGAGTATCAGTGAGATTTTCCTAAACATGAATTTTGTTATAATAAAGTTTTGTTATAAAATAAGTTGTACCCTGCTGAAAAATCCATCTTAAACCAGCCTAAGCTGGTTGGCTGGTTTTAGCTGGTTAACCAGCCTGGTTTTAGAGGGGTTTTGGCCATTTCCAGGCTGGTTTCCAGCCATTTCCAGCCTGGTCTTAGCTGGTCAGGCTGGAAAATGACCAGCTAAAACCAACTAACACCAGCTTGACCAGCCTGGTTTAAGCTGGACACAGCTGGTTTTGGCTGGTCTCCCAGCCTGGTTAGGCTGGTCAACCTGGTTTTAGCTGGTCATCTCCCAGGAAATGGCCAAAACCCCTCTAAAACCAGGCTGGTCAACCAGCTACAACCAGTCTACCAGCCTATGCTGGTATAAGCTGTTTTTCAGCAGGGTACCCATTCAGAACAAACCATTGATGAGCAAACATAATTCTAATTAGCCTGATTAACTAGCTTTCTAAGCCTGAGTTAATATTTGGCAACAATAGCACAAACTGAATCTGTCTCAGAAAAAATTAGCCGTACTATTTGGTAACACTTTATTTTGATGGTCCATTTGAGTGTTAGTGGACTGTCTGCTTAATATCTGTAGATACTGCTCCTTCAACTGACATTTAACTGACTATAAGAAACTTTGCAAGTACATGTCAACTTACACTAACCTTAACCCCAACCCTAACAATCTACTTATAATCTAATGAAAAATGGTTGGCATGTAGATGCAATGTAACTTAAATTCAACAAACAGACCATCAAAATAAAGTGTGACCCACTATTTAAAGCCCTCCTCATTTTGTCCTACTTTGTGTTTTTGCGGGCAGTTATGCTGAGCTTCCTAAAGAAGTGAAGAACAGTATTTCTCATCGGTACCTCGCACTGGCAGCTCTGTCTGAACACTTCTGTCAGGAAAACGGCGCACCAGAGACCAAGCGCTCAAAACACCAGGACTAAGGACGCATCTATCTGTTTCCAAACCGAATCAGCCTATCAGAGTGCAGTTTGCCTCATCAGTCCAGTGATTGCATGGATGTGCTGTTCAGAAGCGGTTAAAGTAACTTTTAAATAAATGTTTTGTTTATAAAATGTAGATATAGTGCCTTCATTAATGTTCAATATTACATTAGTATTGAGTCAAAGTTAGCATCAGTTATAATAGTTAGTATTACATAAAAGTTGTTTATGGTTTGTGTATGTGTGCGTGACAGTGTGTGTGCATGTGTATGCCTTTGTGTGAATGTGCATGCTTAAGTGTCTGAGTGCGACATTGTGTATGCATGTGTGTGTGCGCGCGTGAATGTGTGCATGTGCTGAATGTGTGTGGGTTTTTTTTTGTGTGCGCCTTGTTAGTGTGTGCGCGCAAATGTGCATGTTTGCATGTGTCTGCAGACTCTGCACATGTGTGTGCATGTGCACTTGTGTGTGTGTGTGTGCGCGCGCATTTGTGTATATGTCAGTATGACTGTGTGTGTGTGTGCGTGCATGTGTGTATGTGCACGTTTTTGTGCTTGCATGCATAGTAGTGTGCGTTTTTACGTGTGTGTGTGTGTGTGTGTGTGTGTGTGTGTGTGTGTGTGTGTGTGTGTGTGTGCACGTGTGTGTGTGTGTGCGTGTGTGTGTGCATGTGCACTTTTCTGTGCATTTGTGTATGTGTGAGTGTGACATTGTGTGTTTTTTTTGTGCATGCTTTGTTTGTGTGTGTGCGCAAATGTGCATGTTTGCATGTGTCTGCAGACTTGTGTGTGCATGTGCACTTGTGTGTGTGTGTGTGTGTGTGTGTGTGTGTGTGTGTGCGCATTTGTGTATATGTGAGTATGACTGTGTATGTGTGTGTGTGTGTGTGTATGTGTATGCGTACCTGTGCTCATGTGTGTGTGTGTGTGTGTGTGTGTGTGTGTGTGTGTGTGTGTGTGTGTGTGTGTGTGTGTGTGTGTGTGTGTGTGTGCGAGAGAGAGAGAGGACAGAGTTTGAGGATTGAGGCATGGGGAATTGAGAGTCATAAATCTTCGGGATGTTCCTGTGACGCCTCCTGTTTGTTCATCTGCCCTGTGCACAGGGGGAGGAAGCTCAGTATTACAGTTATATCATCTACTGTTTGTGTTTCTCATTATTAATGGCACAGTGTTTTCACTGCTGTTACTTGCATTCTCTCTCTCTCTCTCGTTTATTGATCCACTCGTCGCTCACTTTCTCTTCCTGTCCTCCTTCCCCTTGCAACAAAGAAGCCTTTATTACTAACATATGAATGTTTGATTTAAAGATTAGATTTGCCTCTTGCTTTTCTGAAGAAAAAAAGGTAAAAGCAGCTGTTTTATTATGTAAGTAAACTCGTGTTGTTCAAAATAGTTAATTACATGTTTATGTTGTATTCAAATTACAATCAGAAAGTACTTAATTTTACATAAAACCTATGGTTTTCTATTACTTATTGAATTAATTTTAATTAATTCTGTCGAAGAGAATTTTAACAGTGTTAATCCAAATGCAGATTTAGGGTTTTTAAATTGTAAAACTTTAATATCATGCATGTCGTTAGCATAAATTTGCTCTATGAAAATGGCTCCCCAGAGATGGGTTGCAGCTGGAAGGGCATCCGCTGCTTAAAACGTGCTGAATATGTTGGCTGTTCATTCCGCTGTGGCCGAAAAGAAAATGAATGAATGAATACAAAAATAACCATAGAAGCTGGCATGTCATAAAACTCAAACTTTGAATGCCATAAATATAGTGAATTTAGACTGTCAATTTCCCACAAGATAAATAATTATTTAAATAATTTTGATGAATTACTTAATTATATCAAATGTTCATGAAGAGATGAACATTGTCCGCAACAATACTCAGGTAGGCTGTGGTGTTGACACGATTCTTAATTGGTACTAATAGGCCCAAAGTGTGCCAAGAAAATATCCTCCACATTATCACACCACCACTAACAGCCTGAACCGTTGATAAAAAGGATGGATCCATGCTTTCAGGTCGTTGACGCCAAATTCTGACGCTACCATCTGAATGTCGAGGCAGAAATCGAGACTCACCAGACAACGTTTTTCCAATCTTCTATTATTCAATTTTGGTTAGCCTGTGTGAATTGTAGCCTCAGTTTCCTGATTTCAGCTAACATTAGTGGCAACCAGTGGGGTCTTCTGCTGCTGTAGCCCATCTACCTCAAGGTTGGACAAGTTGTGCATTCAGAGATGCTCTTCTCCAGAGCTCGGTTGTAACGATTGGTTATTTGAGTTACTGTTGTCTTTCTATCAGCTAAAACCAGTCTGACCATTCTCCTCTGGCATCAACAAGGCATTTGCGCCCACAGAACTGCCGCTCACTGGGTATTTATTTGTTTTCAGACCATTCTCTGTAAACCCTAGAAATGGTAGTGCGTGAAAATCCAAGTAGATTAGCAGTTTCTGAAATACTCAGAAAGTCCAGTCCATCTTGCACCAACAACCATGCTACGCTCAAAGTCAGTTTAATCCCCTTTCTTCCCCATTCTGATGCTCTGTTTGATCTGCAGCAGATCATTTGACCATGTCTACATCCCCAAATGCATTGCGTTACTGCCATGTGATTGGCGGATTAGAAATTTGTGTTAACAAGCAGTTGGACATGGAGCATGGTGTACCTAATAAAGTGGCCGGTAAGTATATTAAGAGAGAGAGAGAGAGACCGAAGACTAATGTAGTGATTCCGAAAATTTACATTTTATAATCTACATGTATTTAACAGAAAAATAGTTTCAATTGTAAAAGATTAAAAATTTTCCCTCTAAATATTTCACAATTAGTATGTGTGTGTGTGTGTGTTAATATTTGCATGCGTCATATGCTCTTTACTGTCAACCATAACTCCTCATCGATATGCAAGCAATAAAACAATTTTAGTCTGCGTGACCTCTGAAAGACTCCCAGCAGTTCCAAGACTGTGACTCTGAACCAAAAGGTCCATTCAGCTTTCTGATGGTCAAATGTTAAATTCATCAGAACCTGAAATATAGTCACTAGCCTTATAACGTTTATAGGGCTATAAAACTAAAATTTAAAGGTAATATCCTGGATCATAATTATATGTCTGCCAGTCTCAAATTCTAAACCTGAAAAACATGCATTTTGCTTATTCAAAGCCCCCTTTTCAATGGATTTGCTTGTTATGAGCATTGTGGAGGGCATGTCTGAATTCCTCGCGGTTGCACGGGATGGTTGGGATGCAAACAACTGAAATGGAGCCATGAGTCAAATGGCAAAGGAAAATATCTCTGGTATCCAGGAACCTGTGCAAACTGTCTCTGTCCTAACCACATCAAAAACACATGCCGCGTCCCTGTCCCAACTCCTACTGGGCTTACTGGAGTTTGCCCATAAAGATCAAGGAGTGGCATCCATTGAAAACAAAGCACGACAGGCGAGAAGCAGACACCTTGATGACCCTCAATTAAACACAACAACATTCCCCAGCTCTTAATCGTCTGGAAATACCTTTGTCTGATGTGTTTTCGCATTCACACCGTATAAACATGTTGTCGGATGCCTGCTGAGTGGAGAAAACAAGCGTTTAAGGTGAAGAAACATCCTGTAGACATTAATAATTGTCAGCCAACTGCGTAACGCTGTCTGCTCATCATAGTGTAATTTTTTCAAACGCCATGTACTACCATGTACAACTACTAAAAGTTATGTCATGTGGTGTTTTTCAGTATGCTAGTAAGAGTGTTTTATAGGATTGCCAAGGCACTCCAGTAAAATCATTTATTTCTTATAAAACACAATGATTGCAGAACAAAAAATACATTTTTTAAATGTTGCTGCAGGTAAATTTGGGTATCATTATAAAGATTTTCAATCAGGTTTAGTTCAGGACTCAGGGTTGCCAATTCATTGTTACTGCACAAAAATATGGGTATCATTCTAGAGACTTTTAATCAGGGTTAGGTCAGGATTTTGGGTTGCCATTTCTTTATTTCAGTGTTTTATCAAGGAACTGCTTGATCCATTATTCTGTGTGAGGCTGGAATGCAGCTCTAGTCTCTTACAGTGCATAGTCTCTCACAGACCTTCATTCTAGAGATTTTCAATCAGGTTTAGATCAGGACTCCTGGGTTGCCATTTCATTATTTCAGAGCTTTAATCTTCCGTAGACTGCTTTACCTTTATCTTTGAGCAGCGCTCACTGTCCTGTCTTGCATGAGAAGTGTTGGCTGATTGAGAAATGAATGCAGAGAAGGAATTTCAGCTGGATAAGGTTTGGCAGATAAATAAGTGAATGACCAACAACTGGAGATTAATAACAATAAATGGGAGTATCTGAATGATTTGATAGGTGCTCTTTTTCAATTTTTTTATTAACATTTTTATTGTCTGCTTTTGAAAAAATGTAACTTATGAGATATGTTTGAAAAACTGACCTAACTCCAAAAATTCTGAATAGTGTACATATAAATTAAATGGCTCATTCAATCAAATACATTCATTTCAATTCATTTTCCTTCAGCTTAGTCCCTTTATTTATCAGGGGTCGCCACAGCGGATGCCTTTTTCAAGGTGCAACCCAGTACTGGGAAACACCCATACGCACTCATTCACACATATACACTTCGGCCACCATAGTTAACCCAATTCACCTTTAGCACATGACTTTGGACAGTGGGGAAACCAGAGCACCTGGAAGAAACCCACACTAACACGGGGAGAACCTGCAAACTTCACACAGAAAACTCCAGCATGCACTCGAACCAGCGATCTTTCTTGCTGTGGGACGACAGTGCTAACCACTGAGCCACCGTGTTGGCCCAATCAAATATACTAAGACTAAAGTCTCATATGGACCCACATATGAGAAAGTGATGGTGTGAATGAACAAGGCTGTAAACTTCACTCTTACACTGCAAGGTGTCCTATAAAGTGCAGGAAAGCAGTTTTAAAGGTCATTATCATGAGCGTTGAGCAGGAGGTGTCCACAAACAACTGTAGTTTGCTCCTCATCTTCAACATCACATTTTTGTGGTGTAGCGCCTCCTCTGAAATGATTGAACAAACAGTTCCTGTTTTGGGGAATACGTGTTTATTGCCTTGTTGACGTGACAACAGCAGGTAATCCTGTTTCAAGAAAATAAGTCAAGACGGTTAAAAAAATTATAATTGGGGGGATGCCAGAACAACTCTGACACAGCAAAGATTAAAAGGAAGGTTGTTTTTCATATTATTTTACCATATTGTAAACCACATTTAAAATCATAATAATTAAGTATTATTCAAATACATTTTAACTTACAGTAAATATAATTGTTACAGTATTTATTCATATGTATGCATTTTTGAACATTTATACATTGTTAATGTTATGTTAAATCAATAGATGCAACTTTCAATTATTCATTAATTTTCTTTTCGGCTTAGTCCCTTTAACCATCAGGGGTTGGCGGAATGAACCGCTAACTTATCCAGCATATGTTTTCCACAGCTATGCCCTTCCAGCTGCATTCCATAACTGGGAAACATCCATACACCCTAATTCACACATATTCATACTTACTTAGTTTACTCAATTCACCTATACTGCATGTCTTTGGACTGTGGGGAAAACCGGAGTACCCGGAGAGAACCCACACCAACACGGGGAGAACATGCAAACTCCACACAGAAACGCCAATTGACCCAGCCGGGACTGACCCAGATCAGCGACCTTTTTGCTGTGAGGTGACAGTGCTAACCACTATATCCCCATGTCACCCCAAGTTTGTATGAAAAACGTTTTGTATTAACTATTTATAACTATTTATTAGTAATAACCTTAGGTTTAAATGAGTAATAGTGAGTGGGATTTCATAATAAATTTTGTATTTATATTCAAGATAGCTAGTTATTGCTACTTGTCTCTGTTGGAGTTTTGCAGCCTGATCTCATGACAAAACGTAACGGTTTTATGTTCTGTCAGTTTTAGTGTCTAATTAAGATGTACGAAAATGTACGGGTTTTAAAAGGAGGCATGGTACCCAACCCTATCCCAAAACCAAACTGTAATTGGGGGATAAGCAAATCATACCAAATTGTACGAATAAGATCATATGAATTCATACGAATTGCTGTGAGTAATTGCAGTTCAGCAGATCAAGTGTTTTTCACTTTTTTGTTTGTTTGTTTTAGCTGTCATACATGTTTGTGTACATTGTTTGCAAACAGTTTTATTGTAAGTTGTCACTTTTCATTTTGATGTAAATTATTACATTCTATAAATACCAGAAACAGTTACAACAAACTGGCCAACACAGAAAAGCACATAAAATTTTCAAACATTAATCATGTACATAAATGTGCTGCCTGCACTAAAAATATTTGCATATATAAATAAGTGCAAGAAAATAAGAGCGTTTTTAATCTAGAAATGGAGAATATCATTAACATTTAAAAAAATAAAATTAGATCTTAAAATGGACCAAAAGTAAATGAAGCAATGCCCAAGTTTAAAGAGGACCAAAATGAAGAGGACCCAAAATAGAGCCCTGAGGAACTCCATAAGCAAATAAAGCTGCACATGAGGAAAATTACTTTATAGAAATGAACCCATCTCTAAGATGTGAACTGAATTATCACAGGACACAATCATTGATATCAATCAAGTTTTCTAAACAACCAAAGAGGAATATTATGATCAACAATGTCAAAGACAACAGTGAGACCTAACATCAATACCGCATTATTAACAAAAAAAAAAGGGTCAAAATGCATAAAACCTCTCCATTTTTAAATTTAAAAATATAGTTTAAATTTAGGACAGTGGCGCAGTGGGTAGCACTGTTGCCTCACAACAAGAAGGTTGCTGATTCAAGTCCCGATTGGACCAGTTGGGAGTTCCCACTGTGCATGTTCTTCTTGTGTTTGTGTAAGTTTCTTCAGGTTCTCTAGTTTCCCCCTCAGTCCAAAGACATGTGGTATAGGTGAATTGGATGAACTTAATTGGCCCTAGTGTATGAGAATGAGAGTGTATGGGTGTTTCCCAGTACTGGGTTTCAGCTGTGCAAAATATTTGCTGGAATTGTTGGTGGTTCATTCCGCTTTGGCGACAATGAAATAGAGACTATGCCGAAGGAAAATGAATGATTGAATAGTTTAAATGTACCCTGAAACTCACTTGTGGTCTTGAAAGCATATGTAATACTTAGTAAAAAGCAGCATCCTGTGTGGACACCAAGTGAATCTGACCTCCAGTAAACTCTAAACGTCAGAACACATGGCAGGTGGGACCTGTGTCATGGCGTTTGAAGTCTTCATGACAGTAGATAAACACAAAGATTAATGGTCCCTGCTCCATCACGTCCACCAACACAGCGGTGACTAATAACATGTATCCGGAGACATGAAAGTTTGATTGAGGTCTGTTCTGCAGTCATGGGTCAGTTTGTGATTGAACAGCTGCACCTGCAGAAAACGAAACTGTGATGAGAGAGAGAGAACAGGCATAATTTGACCTCTCACCAAAAGGTTGAATGTCATGAAAACCATCTTAGCATAGAATAAATGTTCTTTGTGGTTCAATAACATCCCAGTACACAAGAGATTTAGCTTGTTCAATAAATTAATAATAATAATAATAATAATAATAATAATAAAGATTAGCAGTTGTTTTATTTTAATTACAATGATATGTAAAAAAAAGCTTTTTGGTCCCTTTTTACATAGTATAGCCCACTTGAAAATAACATGCAAAAAAAAAATACTGTACTCCAAGTGAACGTAAACTGAATTTATTTTGTAAGGAAAACAAGACATAAAAGGGGCTGACTGGAAAAGCTGTCTGTTTTAAAATATAGCCGTCACTAAATGTTTGTTTGCAGAATGAGCATTAAAAACTAGATCATAGGCAGATACTGATTCTAAAGTAGATGAAATTTATTGTTGGTTTAATGCCTATGGTCATTATTTGAAGTGTTTTGGACATTAGTTCTATTAGTAATGTGATTTAGTTCCTATTTTGCAAATTAGGGTATGTGCATGTGTATATGTATAGGTGTTACTTCATTACCAATAATGCTTTGTGTTAGTGTGTGTGGTTTGTTTTAGTGTAGTCCCTGTTTACTTGTTAGTTCTATTAGCTGTTAATTAGGTTCACCTTTGCCTTGTGTGGTGAAACTTGTTTGGCTTCTTTCCGTTTCTCGTATTACATTGGGGTATATGAATCCTAAAATTAATTTCAATACCTTTTTAAGGCTTTTCAAAGACCTTCTCTGCATATTTTAAGATCTCATTGCCACTTTGAGTTCTAATCAGTATCAAACCTTTAGCGTACATCTTTCCATTTTGCCTTCTGTTTCGCTCTTTAGTTTCGCTCCATTTGGAGAGCGTCACATCACCTTCCCACATTTGTCACAAATTACCTGAAATCACCCGGACAGAGGAGGAACCAATCACGTGTAACCAATTAACGTGTATATGTTAATATTAGGAGGAAAATAAATATATTTATGCTTTTTTCGGGGGATTCAAAGACTTTGGACAAGGCTTAAACAAAATTTAATACCTTGTAAAAAAACGATTAAGACTTTTTAATAACTTTTAAGGGCCTTAATTTTCTCCCCATAGACACCCTGTATATTTATGAACTCTTGTGATTATTATGAATATTTATTGTTTACTTCAATAATTAAAAACTAAATTATTGATATCTTGATTCTGTGTTTTCTCCTGTCATGGGTTCAATTCTTTTGTTCTGTTTTCCAGTCGTTTAGTATTTATTAGTTTCATCTGTGTTTACACCACTGTTTATGATTAGTTAATCAAGTCTTGTGTATTTATACTGCTTACGTCGCGGTCACACTAGAGTTTGTGCTTGCCAAATTCTGTCCTACGGAACTGCAAAAAGGGGTGGGATAGAACAATATGATTAGACATTGATAAAATCAATTGATCACTCTATATTTTACTTTTCTGTACAGAAAGGTTTAATTATGATCTTCTATTGGTCTACCACAATAACAGGATGAAATTTCATAGGTCTGAGTTCACCAAGCTTGATCTTCCGAATGCAACAAAATGTGAAAATTGTTGCTCGAGCTTGCGTTTCTGATCTGCCGCATTCGCATGCCTATGAATGGAAGTTTACGGGGCGAAAAGTGCAGTGTGACAACAGCTAGTTTTGGTTATTTCTTGTCTGGATTTAATGTTATTCCTTGTCATCATCCTGATTATCAGTCTGTTCTGTTTATTTACGTTGGGTGTTCCTGTCCACCAGAAGATTATGTAAATAAGTTAGAAGAGCTTTTAATAATATCTGTTTATAATATCTGTTTATAGAGAGCAACCATGACAGATTCTTCATTTTTGAAACCAAACCTCAGTGTGATGATAGAACACCTAATCTCTTTATTTCATAACTTATGCAATGAACAGATGCAAACTAGATGAGTATCTGGAGAAGCCCCTTGGTTCATAAAACAAAGCATGTTGGAATGATGGTCAGGATGGATTGTGTCCTAATTGACTTTCAATTATATCCTGTGGATACTGGAGTCACTAAGGAAGCCAACATCTACTCCAGCTCCCCAAAACAATTACCACATCCAGCAGACATTTCCCTACCTGCTCTATAGAGTGTAGACAGTGGAGACCTCTTTAATTCCCACCTCAGGCACAAAAACAAAACTTGGCCCCACCATGAAACCAGAGCCCATGCTTGCCAAAGACCCTGCATTAGCTATAGTCGCCTGCCGTTCACTTTGTCCATCTTAGAGCCTGATTCGACTGCAATTTTCCTTCTGGGCCAGTCTGTCAACGGTTCAATCTCTGAGCCAGCACTAGCAGACCAGTCTACCACAAACCCAGTAGAGGAGCTTTTGTGTTATTTACTTGTAGTCCCAACACCCACCTACCCAATCACAAGTTGTCTTTCCCACTTTTAAAAACATTACTAATTCTAATACACGTCAATAGATCAAGCACGGATGCCGGTAACAAAGTGGAATATGACGCAATATTATTTTCCTTGATGATTGTGTAACGGAGGCCAGCTAGTAGGTGCTGTGCAGGTAAAACCTCACTCCTCTGACCTCTAAAGGTGATCTAGCGACAGATGTTAGAGGCCATGGTCTTTAGCCTCCTTGGTAGAGCCCCCAACTCCCATGTGGAAGGTCGCCGGATCGATACCAGCTGCGGGTTGGGTGGTATAGGACCAGCGGGGTTACATTTGCATCTTCATAATTGTTAGAGGCTGAAATCAAAATTTGATTAATTGCACTGTAATGTTGGAGCAAATTTGACTTACACTTTTATTTGAAAAGTAACTTCTTGTCCGCCTTCTTCTTTTTTTTTTTTTTTTTGCTGGTTTTACTTTTAAATTTCCCTGCAGTGTTGCTGCTGTAATCATCCAAATGTATACAGTATATGTATAGCCTCTCACATGCCAGAAGGGAAAGGCACAGCCAATCACTCTGTCCAAATGTGTTTGGGGGATGAAGGACATTAGAGACTGTGATTTAACCCTTTCTGCAAGTCTAAGATAATGAGAGTAGACAAAGTGTTATTTTTAGTAGATTTTTTAAGGGGACTAAATTATTCTTAGGGATAATTCAAAAATCTGTGGAAATTGTTGGGGTCATCTCTGTCCATGCTATTTCTACCCTTGCAAGGAAGCCAATTTCCTTCTATGTCCCCACTTTTGAACTACCTCTTCTTCATATTTAAACCCTGAACCTGAGGTATTGGTCCTGCCTGATATACTTCCCACCCTTCTTTGCTGGATACATTCACTACTCTGGATTCATGCACCGTGGGCCTCCAAAATAGTAAAAAAAATCTACCCATCAAGTTATGGGCTCTGACCATTCTCAATTCTCTCTTGGTTTCACCTTAATTTTCAACCCTTTGGACTTACCAGGCTCTTTATTCCCACCAACTTTTCCTTGGTCTAGTCTTGCTCTGGTTCTGAATTCAGACCTTCAGCCTTCCGCTCTCATTTGTTTTCAATCCCACCGGCTAAGCCTTGGTCTGCTAAGTCTCAGTTCCAACTCGTCCCCAAGAAACCTGTTTTTATTGCTCCAGACCAGTAGTGTTACCCTGGGCAGTCATCCCATAACTTCTGCAAGGCCTATATCCTGGTTGCTCCCTCCATCAGCTCCATACTGGACTCCTCCTCTGAAAGTCTTTCAGAGTCTTGTACTTTGCCTGCTTAATCTTGTGCTTTGCTGCTATTGTGACCAGTATCATGGAGCAGGGAAAATGCAGGGATGATGTATCATGGGTGATGTCTAGATTCATTCACCTTGGACCTCCAGACTAGTGATAGAAATTCTATCAGCTCTGCCCAGGCTGAATACTCTTTTGGTTCCACCCTAATCCTTCAACTTTCTGGATAACCCTTCAGGCTCCTTCATCCCACTGCCTTTTCCTCGGTCTAGTCTTGCTCTGGTTCTGACTTCAGACCTCCAGCTTAACATTCTTATTGGTTTTTAATCCAGCGGCTCTGCCTTGCTCTGCTAAGTCCCAGTTCCAACTCATCCCCAGGAGCCCACTTTTATTCCTTCAGATCAGTAGTGTTACCCTGGGCAGTCATCCCATAAGTTTTGCCAAGCCAATATCCTGGTTGCTCCCTCCATCAGCTCCATACTGGACTCCCCCTCTGCAAGTCTTTCAAAGTCTTGTCCTTTGCATGCTTAATCTTGTGCTTTTCTGCTATTGTGGCCAGAATCAGGGAGTGGAGTATATGCAGAAATGATGTCTGTTAGTTTTTATTTGATTACCAGGTTTAGTTTTTGCAGCTCCTTTCTGTTTAGTTTGTGATTGCACCTTAGTTTCTAATTAATTAGTGACTTATCTACTTACCTTTGTTTGTTTGTTGTATTTATAGGCATGTATTTAAGTTACTCATTGTTAAGTCTACAAACATTTACACAAACACAATTTTCCCATATGTATATGCCAAGGCAACATTCCTCATTTTTGTTTAGATTTGAAGTACTAAAATAACTCAAACCAAAGAGCTTAGAATGACCAAGAGGCGACACTCAATAAAACATTCAAATGCAACAGCAGCGCCCAGCAACAGCCCCAGATTCCACCATTTGGGAGTGAAAGCGTTCAGCTCTCCATTGGATCTTATTGCTGTTGCGATGGCAAGCAGCTGCTTTGTTTTTTTATTTATTTATTTAAAAAGCTAATTAAAACTGAGATACAACCTGAAAGACGACAATACAGCACTTACTATCACAATCATCAGCACTTTTGATAGTTTATTTTACAGACTTGTAATATGCTGTTGTTCTATTGAAGTTTTCATTCCAATATGGCCAACGCTCCATCTAGTGGCTGTTTCCCAAATTGCACTAGAGTGTTGCCTCTTAGTGATTCTATGCTCTTTGCTCAAACTAAACCATATACAAATACTTTATTTAAATGTGTCCTTGTTACAGTGCTTGTACTTACTATGGTAAGAGTTAGGATGTGGTTCTTTTCAGTGGTTTTACCACTCATCTTTAAGCCTTGCACCCTTCACTTCTGTTGTTTATTATCCTGTAACCAAGTCTGGATTCCCATTGAGCACCATCTCATTAACCAGCTTGCCACCTTTCCGCATACATCCCCTATGAAATGTTTAAATGTCCATCTAGAGGCATTGACTAAATCTTCTGTGACTTTATCTCTCCCTCTTGCGCTCCTCTAGTTTTCAGGACGTCTGCTCATCTCATCAAGACACCAGGGCAGTTTATTTTAGCCGTTTTCAACGAGCACCAAAAAAACCCTGAACTCTGACTGAGTGTATAAACATTAGGATCAACTGGCAGATAAATGTTTGGCATTTGAAGTCAAAGGTCATAAAATTGTTTAGTCATAAATTCTGGAATATGTTTCTTTGGTGTAATGATCTGTGAATTGCTGATATGTATTAGCCATTACTTCTCTTGACTCCAAGCACATGGCTTTCATCATATGCAGAGATTTGAGAAGTTAAACTGGACAAACAGAAACTACCAGTACAGCTTTTTAAACCACCTGAAAAACAACCTAAAGGCATTAAAAAACCCAAAGAAAAGTAAGACAGTGTAACATGGAGAGTTAAGAAACTGTGGTTCAGTTCTCTATCAAAAGATTTTTTAGTTTGAGTTGCATGAACATCTTGAGTCCAGTGGCTTAGTGGAACATTCAAATAAGTCAAACTTTTCACTGTTTATATCTTATTTTTTCCCCACTGGTTTTCCATATCCTTCAGTGTCTCACAGGAATCTGAAAATAAAACAACCGACCAGTCTCAAGAAGTAAATATGTGAATCAGTGTACATTTTTTGTAAAACCTCAAAAACATTCTTTAACCTACGCTTGACTGCAGTTTTCTAGGTAAAATGAACATTACATGACAGTATGACACCAACAAATGTTATTCCTTTTGGGTTTAGGGTGCAAGTTGGGTTTAGGGTAGGGCTAGGTGTACACTTTAATAATTATTAGAGTTGGGTTTAAGGTGAGAGTTGGGGTTGGGGTTGGGGTAGGTGTAGCCTTTAATTATTGTGAAAGATGGGTTTAGGGTTGGTGTGGACTTTATTTATTATAAGAGTTGGGTTTAGGGATGGGGTGTAGACTTTAATAATTATGAAAGTTGGGTTTAGGGTGAGAGTTGGGTTTAGAGTTGTGGTTGGTATAGACTTTAATAACAGTGAAAGTTGGGTTTAGGGTTGTGGTAGGTGTAGACTTTAATAATTATGAAAGTTGGTTTTAGAGTGAGAGTTGGGATTGGGGTAGGTGTAGACTTTAATAATTATGAGAGTTGGGTTTAATGTAGAGGGAAGTTTATTATATCATTCATTCATTCATTTTCTTGTCAGCTTATTCCTTTTATTAATCCGGGGTCGCCACAGCGGAATGAATCGCCAACCGATCCAGCAAGTTTTTATGCAGCTGATGCCCTTCCAGCCGCAACCCATCTCTGGGAAACATCCACACACTCATTCACACCCATGCACTACGGACAATTTAGTCAACCCAATTCACCTGTACCGCATGTCTTTGGACTGTGGGAGAAACCAGAGCACCCAGAGGAAACCCACGCGAAGGCAGGGAGAACATGCAAACTCCACACAGAAACACCAATAGAGCTGAGGTTCGAACCAGCGACCCAGCGACCTTTTTGCTGTGAGGCGACAGCACTACCTATTGCGCCACTGCCTCACCCAAGTTTAATATATAATTAACTCCTATACCTAGAAACAACAGATCGCACATGCTGCTCCACTATATTGGTCCTGATTCAGTACATCATCGTGCTACTAGCTGCAGTGAGGACACACACACAGAATCTCAAACGGGCAATTTATTTTACCTTTTGCAAAAATGCACTCTGTGGCACATAATTCCATTGAGCCTAGATTGCAACATACACTTTACAAAGTCAGTCTATTCTCAGTTTAAAACAAACCAGATCATATCCTTGCTCAAAAGATGCATTCAAAGAAATTTCACCCTCATGTCTGTAAAAGCATCCTTACCAGAGAATTAAGTGTGGACCTTTGACAAGGGCCTTTTTAGGGGACACGTGTCTAATCTTTTCACTTCGCAAAGCACCTTTTATCCTCAAGTGAAACATTTCTCAAGGTTGTCTGTTTTACAGATCATGCGTCCTGTAGCTCACAGGACACATTCCGGGCCTGCTCACAAAACCGTTTTTCCTCTGAAGAGCAGCATCACTTGCATTTTTTTTTCTGTTTGTGTGACAGGATGATCTGAATTTACTGCTCCAAATGTTCCATGAATCTTCTCGAGTCCTTGGTTTTTGTTTATTAATTTATTTTTAATGATTGCTTGACAAATTTCAGGGAAACTCACGATTAACTCAAATAAAAATATCTATCTATCTATCTATCTATCTATCTATCTATCTATCTATCTATCTATCTATCTATCTATCTATCTATCTATCTATCTATCTATCTATCTATCTATCTATCTATCAGTGTTTCAAATATTTCATAAAAGTATAAACTTTAAAGTATAAAATGTTGAGGAAAATTACATATTTCTTTTTTAAAACTTTTTTGTCATGAGTTGGCCACTTTGACCTTTGGTCCAAATGTTAGTTCTGTCTTGTCTTGTATGTTGTGCTCGACTCACGTTTTCTCGTGTCGAGCACTCAAATCTCCTATTTTTGTCTCTGTACGAGTGCGACCTTAGCTGTCCTTGGGCCGCGAGGTTCAGGTGGGCTCTGGATGCTCTCGTATTTTGTGTTTGTTTCATTCGTGGCATGCTGGTTTTTTTTTTTTTCAGCGCTTCAGTCTAATTGGTTTGTTTACACTTAGCCATGTGCTGTTGTGTTTATGTGAACACATGGTTAATGGGTTGTCTCGTTGGTGTTTTCTGAGATAAATAAATCTCATTTCTTGCATTCTGGAGTCCTCCCATCTTCCATTCCCACCCCAACAGTGACACTTTTTAACCAGCCCTTACTATCTGTACAACCAGCACAGGACAAAGAAAGTACAGATGCAAAAGTTGACTGATCTACCACAGTGGTAGATAAAATATTAATGAAATTCCTTTTATTTCCCTTAATTCCTCTTTCCTGTATTGCTCATCAGTTCCAGTTAAGTCATAATGAATTAAGAGAAATCCAGAACAAGTAATTGATCACCAGGTGAAATTTGTCAATGTGATTCAAGATGCATGAAATTTTCATAACTGTATGAATGGTTTTAAACTCATATGCTCATGGAAGGTCACGCTGCTCTGTTTTGCATTATCAATTTCCCCAGTCAGTCTTTAATCGATGACAGGTCTCTCATTATTTATGTAACTAAGTTCTAATCTATGTTCTGTCCACTCCCCAGGCAAGATGTCTTCACTGTGCTTATTTGTTTGTGAGGATCCCATTTAAAACAGGCTTAGACATTAAAGGAACGCCACTTACTTATTTTACAAGTTCCCCAAAAGCGAAACAGTAAAGTTTTACCATTTTTTAATACATTCAGCCGATCTTCATGTTTATACATATATACTGCACATCCAACCATAGGTCAACAAGTCTAAGTCCAGTGTGTGCAGCCCCAGAGTGCCGTTGTGTTTCATGTGAACTTACAGTTATAGGGTTGAATTACCCCATATATGTTATACTCCTGTTTTACGTAAGCCCATGGCTTGTGTTGTTTTTGTGTCATGTGCTCTGTCTTTTGTCTTGTCCCACCCTCCTTGTTATCCAATTTATTGTTTATTCTGTTCACCTGTTTGTTTCTTAATTAGTTTTCCTTTATAGCACCCTCTTGTCTGCTGTCCTGGGCCAGTTTATTGTCTTCCATTTGATGTGTTTGGAGTTATCCTGTCTTGTGTCTTGTCCTGCCTTGCCAGTCCAGTTTGGTGTGGTTTTCCCCCTCCTTGGTAATTTCTGTTTGTTTGGTTTGTTTTTTTCTAAGATGAATAAATCTCATTTCTTGCATTCTGGAGTCCTCACCTCTTTCCTACACCCCAACCATGACAGAATGAACTGGCTGTTGAGGAGTGTTGCTACGATGTAGAGTAGACTGGAGCTCCAGTGAAGTTTGGAGTGTGTTCGCCAGGATGGCCTGGAGGTAACAAAATTTGCCCAATGTTTCTGGACTATGGCCTGGGGTCTGGAGTACAATGATGCTACCCTAAAGAAGGTCTTCAACTGCTTCTTGGACAAACCCTCACCACAGTGGGAGATGCAACAACTCACAATACTGAACTTTGGATCTTTTCCAAATACTTACACCACTGTAAGGACTGGGATATCAGGACTGCCACATCCAACCATGAGTCACCAAGTCCAAGTCCAGTGTCGGCTTCAGCCCCAGAGTGCCTGCCAGTGTTTGCTCCAGCCCTAGATCATACGCCAATGTCAGCTCCAGCCCCAGAGTGCACAAAAGTGTCAGCTCCAGCCCCAGAGCTCGCACCAGGGACTACTCCTGCCCCAGAGCGCAGTTCAGTCCCTGCTCTGACCAGGCTCCTTGTCCTGGTCAGTCCCATCCTGGTTTGTTCCTCCCTGGATGGTCCTTCAGGTTCACACTGGCCCCCTGCCGGGGTCCCTGACCCGCTGAACTTTCCCTGGACTGTCCCTCTGGTACTACCGTGGACTGTCCCTCCTGACCTGGCCCGAATTAAGAATTCAGAGGCCCCTGGGCACAATGTCTTGTAGGACCCCTACCAGGCCACTATAGTTTAATTTAAAATAAGATTATTGTAATATTTTTTAAATAAAATGAATCTGTAATGTATTGCCCGCATGTTATAAATAAATGATATAGTACATAATTTTCTAGTTTACAAAGATTTAACTTATTTTTAAAGCATTTTAAGCATAAAGTTGTAGAAGAACAAGTTCATCAGATGCTGGATTCGAACTGGTTTCATGATGATCAATCACGTCAAAACATGTTGCCAAGCGTTTTACTTAGCAGCTTACTTACTTAGCAGTTAGCAGCCTTTACTTTTGTTGTCAGTGTTATATCTTCTGCAAGAAATCATATAACCATATTACTAAAACAATCAGTGACGATACTAAAGACATAATAATAATTCTCTATATTGTAATAATGAATAGAATAGAAAAAAAAACATATTATAACAATTAAACTAGTTATAAATCTTTTCAGGCGACGCAGTGGTGCAGTAGGTAGTGCTGTCGCCTCACAGCAAGAAGGTCCCTGGTTCGAGCCTCGGCTGGGTCAGTTGGCATTTCTGTGTGGAGTTTGCATGTTCTTCCTGCTTTCGTGTGGGTTTCCTCCGGGTGCTCCGGTTTCCCCCACAAATTCAAAGACATGCAGTTCAGTTTAATTGGGTAGGCTAAATCGTCCGTAGTGTATGAGTGTGTGTGTGAATGAGTGTGTATGGATGTTTCCCAGAGATGGACTGCAGCTGGAAGCAAGTGGTGTTCGCTGCAGAGGCATTTGAGGAGAGCTGAGCTCCAGCGAGGGGGAGCTTAAGCTTGAGCTCCACCTTTTTTGCACTTCTTCTACGAGTGATGTCACTGGGGGTAGGGTTAGGGGTGGGGTTGGTGTACGCATTAAAACAGCTTACAGGAGGAGGAGCGACAGCTCATGCTCCCCCTCGCTGGAGCTCAGCTCTCCTCAAATGGCTCTGCAGTGAGCACCCTCTCGCTGGAAGGGCATCCGCTGTGTAAAACAAATGCTGGAGAGGTTGGCAGTTCATTCCGCTGTGGCGACTCCAGATTAATAAACGAACTGAGCCGAAAAGAAAATGAATGAATGAATGAATTATTTTAATCAGAAATTCTAACATATACTGTACTTTTACCATTCAAGAGCTTATATTATAAAATTGTATTTAGTTGTAGCACCGTTGTTTAAACAGGTCACTGATTTTGTTTGTCACAAAAACAACAGGTATCAATATGTTACAATCCTTAATACAGAAAATCATTGCTAATGTTAATCATTGCTAATGTCAAAAAAAACTGCAAACAATATTTAACAGACTTTGGTTTGTTGGCAAACATGAACAATGACTTATCACTCTCTTCCAGGTATAGGTTACATCACACTACCTCGAAAGATGATGTTGTAGTATTTTATCAAAAGATGATGATGTTAGTGGTGATGACGGTAATGATGATGATGCGTCTGCAGGAAACACAATTAGTCCAGCTGTTCTAGCTTCCGCTCCAGAGCCGAACGAGAGACAGCATTCAGGACTCGTCCCAGCATCCCATCACACACAGATCAGCAGGATTACAAACACACCGACGCGGTTTCTCCAGACACTAATCGACAAAAGCAGGATCTCTGAGGTACACCAGCCGGAGTAACAGCTCTCGAGGCCTGCATGGATGTGTTTGTGTAGCGGTCAGTGATGACAGAGGTGTTAGCCGTCATGCTAGCTGTCATGCCATCTGTTTTCAATTCAGTGTTTCCATTCCTCCACTAACGTTAATCGACATGCAAACACGATTATTCAATTTCACGCTTTTTCGTTTTTCCATAAAACCACGTCTTATCGTTTGCTTCGATCTCCGATTAGCATAGTGTTTACATGGTTGACTAGCATAAAGCTCTGTGTAGCAGATGCATGCCAGGAAGATTAAGTTAGCCCTGTTTTAAATTTATTTAGATATTAGCGGTAATGTACTGATTTGTTATTGCTCTAAAATGAGTATGTTTAGGAGTTGTCTGTTTCTTAATGCAAATTGTGAGCATTCTGAAAGCCAAATAGGCATTGAATCCAGATCTACACTGTACTGTTTTGACAAATGAATGAACCGTTTTGTTCCAGTCTCGTATTGTTCACTGAATGTTGAATCTATCCGTTTCAGTTTAGTTCTTCTCTTTATTCTACTCAGTGATTTTGTGATTGTCATTAGTTTAGACTGAGTTATTATTTAAACAGAAAATCAAGGCTATCTAATTTCCTGAATTATGTAAGCCCCATCATGTTTGAGGGATCTCAGTGTTTCTTTTAGCTGTTCGCTGACCTGTGCTTTTCATATAAATCATTTAGTGGCAGCGATGAAGAAAATGCTGGAATGATGCCTAACCTGTTGGTTTTGTTTATGAGCTGTTCCGTGACAACATGAAGCATGTGGAGGTTTTAATCAGTGGGGTCACTTGTTATGTCTGTAAACAGTTTGCTGTCAGCATGCTCATTGTGGATCTGGTGGTTTGTATTGACAACAGCAGGGACAGATTTCTGCTTTCAGTTTCCCTTGTTAACATTTCCAGTCCACACGATTGTCCATTCCATTGATGCATTTGCGACCCTGGATGAGAAAACCAGTATTATGTTGTTAAAGTAAATTTTTTTTTTGTCTGGTTCAGAGTTAAAAATATTTATTTCATAAACTCATGTTCCATGACAATATTTTGTATATGTCCTATATCAAAAGTAATAATGTGCATCGAAGAACTTAATTTGAGCAGTTTTAAAGTTTTCCATTATTATTTTAACTCTTCAGATTCCAGATATTCACACATACCTTTGCAAATATTGCTCTATTCTAGCAAACTATATATCAATGGAAAAGCCTATTTACATAACTTACAGATGATGTATACATTTCAGTTTTAAAAATGACACGTATAACTGGTTTTGTAGTCCAGAGTCCCATCTATTCATCAGTCAATCAGTCCATCCATCCATTCATCCGTCCGTCCATCCATCCATCCATCCATCCATCCATCCATCCATCCATCCATCCATCCATCCGTCAGTCAGTTCATCCATTCATCAATTAATCCGTTAATCCATCCATCCATCCATCCACTTGACTATTGCACATAGTTTTTTATTAAATTATTATAGTATTATAATTAATAAACAGATTTTAAAAGATTTAAATCACAAAATGAAAGTCATTTAGACCTATTTTTGTCATTCCAATTTACGGTCTCAATGAAAAAAAAAAAGTCAATTTGATTTAAGTAACCAAACAGTCTATGATTGTATCTTTATTGCAGTGCTTTAATGGTTTCTGGTGTTGTGTTACTGTATGTGTTGAGCAGTGATTCTTTTAAACTAAACTGATGCTATTAAGGCTGCACAAAATATAGTTTCTGCATTGATATTGCAATGTGCGCTTCCGCAATAGTCACAATGTTGAATCATACTTGACCACGAGCCACAGAACACATGTGATTTGTTGTCTCTCATGAGTTAAACCATAACAAAGTTTATTGATTACATGTGTTTTAAGGCCTGTAACTGTGTAATTCAGGAGAGTTTGAAATATTTCAGCACAAAAACAGGATGTTTGGAGGTGTAACAGATTAGTTGTATTTAAATATTAATACGATTTATGTAACATTTGACTTGGACTTTTTGTCTTGTTTCTAGTTCTAGTAGTAAGTTAGGCATTGGACGATATCTGTTTTCAAGGTATACCGTGGTTTAGAAAAGTCAAAGTTTTAAAACCATCACAATTTTTTGCAATATTGTTCTTAAGGTATGAGTAAAATTTTTCATTTATGTTTTTATTTATTTATTTATTTTTTTATTTTTTTTAGGAGAGCAGTATCTCCAGCAGAACAAATATCCAAAGATGCTGTTTTAAATTGTAAAAAAAAAAAAAAAAAAATCTGTTTTTAAAACAAATGAAGACAGCAGAAGTCAGTAATTTATTTAGTCTGACATGTTTACTGTTTTAAGATATTTTAAATGTTTCTCAAAATAAAATATATTGTGTTTAAAGAGGAAAAACTTTCCTTTTTTATACCTAGACATTAAAAAATATACATTTTAGACCAGTAATCACAATACCGTGATACCATGAAACCATGATATTTTTATCCAAGGTTATCATACTGTCAAAATCTTATATTGGCCCATGCCTTAGTCATTCATTCATTCATTTTCTTGTCGGCTTAGTCCCTTTATTAATCCGGGGTCGCCACAGCGGAATGAACTGCCAACTTATCCAGCAAGTTTTTACGCAGCGGATACCTTTCCAGCCGCAACCCATCTCTGGGAAACATCCACATACACTCATACACTACGGACAATTTAGCCTAACCAATTCACCTGTACCACATGTCTTTGGACTGTGGGGGAAACCGGGTGCACCCGGAGGAAACCCACGCGAAGGCAGGGAGAACATGCAAACTCCACACAGAAATGCCAACTGAGCCGAGGTTTGAACCAGCGACCCAGCAACCTTCTTGCTGTGAGGCAACAGCACTACCTACTGCGCCACTGCCTCACCATGCCTTAGTTAAATATCTACATTTTAAAGTGAACTTAAAATTATTTTACTTGCCCCATTGGCAGATATTTTTGCTAGTTTTAGTTTTGTCTTAAAGAAAAACTCCTAATTTTGACTGGTTTCTTCTGAATGAATTTTTTGCTTGATATAATAATTTAGATATGCGGATTAGAAATGAGACAAAGCAAAGCAAGAAAAGAATAATTTTTTGCATTGTGATTATTCTGCATGATAAGACTCTCCAGAAAACTGTCAAATAGAGCTATTTAAGTCATCTTGTAAAACTGCTTTCATATCGCAATATTTATCACAGAATAATAAAATATCGCAATATCAGATTTTTCCATCGTGCACATGCAGCCCTAGATTAAATTATTTCAACAACTCCGTCTGAAGACATTTTCTATAGAATAACAATTACATTCATAGTGCTCAGATTGAACCCCACTGAAAGTCTTTGAGATTCTGGAATAGACTTTACAGATTGATCCTCCTCATAGTCATTAGTGATTTTAAAGATCATATTTACAGTAGGCTTGGGGGGTAATATGGTGTACCGCGGGATCTAAAAATAGCAATGGTATCAGTTTCAATGCCGTTATACTATCATAAAAAATGCACCTATATAGGAGACAATGATTAAATATAATTTATTTAACGAGGTGGGGAGGTGAGAGGTAGGGAAAGATGGCGAGTAGCGCACCACGTGACATGGACTCGTAAAATAAACCATAACTTCTGCAGTTGGGCAGTATTTTGGTGTTTTGACTAAACACGAAAGTTGAGGCGGTAAATATGGATGAGGCAATTTGCAAATTGTGCAATGAAAAGGTGATCATAAGGGATGGAAAAACCTTGAACCTAAGGTCACATACATGGTATCCAAGCCAACAGTTTAATGACGCTACTTGAGCCCTACATAATAATTTTTTTTATTATGCACGGTAATACCATATACCAAGGTAAAATAGGGAGTAGAGTTAGAGGTACAAAAATTTGGATACTGCCCCAGCTTAATTTACCGGGTGGATCTGTCAAGGGATTTTTTTCCAAAGTTGTATTGGGCATTTTTACAAATCTCTGTTAAGTGTTGCATCTTTCGTAATTTTCCTGATGAATCTTGGCATTGTCTTCTTTTAATATGTTCATCAGTATTTCTTTCAACATGGTCATTTAAGAAATAACAAGCTTTTTTGTTATTTAAGAATCCTTGCCAGACTTAAAACAAGCCAGAAACAAAATAATCACTGCAACAAGTATCCGGCCGTAGACTCTTAATTTTTTGGCTTACATCTAATGTGAGTGAGAATATGTATTATTTATTTATTTTTGTTCATGTATATTACATAAAATGAGAGTTTATAACGGGGCTATAAAAAATCAATTATTTTAGGGCTATATTAACAAGTCAAAAACCTAAGGTCAAATGGGGTGCATGGGTTTTTTCTGATGTCCTTCCTGGGGGCCTTAATGTGTTTTTTCTCCTCAATGTTTAATGTGGAAAGTGTATAGTGGTAAATTCTTCCACAAGTGTTGTTGGATACTTCTGTTTTTAAACATTGGCCTAAAAAATGAACAGTTAAAACACAGAATCTGCTAATAAAAATATTAAAGTATTCTTTAGATACTTATAAAATTATATATTTCCATCATTTTAAATTGGCACATTTGTTTTAGGGTGATGATGTTCTAGAGCATAAAATATAATACAAATTACAAGCATGGATAAATAAAATAAAGCCAAGACACAAATGAATGTGTCTTTATGGTTTTCTGCACAGTCTAACTGTATTCTGGCACAGGAACTATATAATCAAACATAAATAAAAATATTCATGCTATAAAAAATAAACACTTCATTTTATTTAAAGCTACAAACATTATAATTTATTCTACACAAATGGTTTAAATAAGCTTGAAATCTTACCACCAGAGAGGACCTGTTATGCACAAATCACATTTGTTAGGGGTTTAAACACAATTGTGTGGCAACTGTGAATATTACCAGCTTTTCATGGTAAAAATGTATTACTTTTATTTCTTATAATCACACTTGCAGAATGCAGAAACGCATTGACATTCTCCCTTTGTATGTGTCATCAGAGTGGGAGAGCCCCGCCCATTAGTGACAATCTCTCATTAGCATAGGGCATTAGTTTGTTTTTGAATCTGCCACTATGCTAACACACAGGCATGTGTAGCTCTGCCCTCTTTTGAATCTGCCACTTTGCTGACCTACAGACTGCGTCTGAAACCGCCTACCACTCAGTAGGTACTGCATTTTAATTTAAATGTACTACTCAGCCGTTAGAAAAGTACGTTCTATCAGGGCTGGAGTGGGACTCCTTATCAGCCCTGGAGTTTCAAGCCTTGGACCGGCCCACCTCAATTCATAACTAACTATATTAAAATAATGTCATTTCCAATTCAGTTTCTAATGACACTTTCACATCTTTTTCAAGAAAACAGCTGCATTAGATTTTCAAATCTTCAACAACCCTAACAGTATTTTATGTCTTAACAATAAAAATGGGGGAAAAAATTCTAATAATAAAAAATACTAAGGTGTGGTTCGAACCCGGGTCGTCGGTGTCGTAACGCAACATGCAGATCACTGCACCACAACGGCGCTGTTACGAATTGTTTTCTATTGATGACTTAATCTTTTTCTCCCTTTTTTAGATTTCTGATGAAGTTATGTCAGGTTTATTAATGTAGTGAATCATCTGATTTTCATTGAGAAGGTGTATTGTTAATTAGTATTTATTATTCGAATTCCTATATGCACTAAGGTGCCGCTGTTTGGAGTCAAATGATAGTTACATCATCTTTAACCTGCAGGCTGCATTTTGCTCACAGGACTGCGACAAAATAAATAAAAAAGGGCAGAGCTGCGGCAAAATAATGAATAAAAGGAGTGAGGCTATGGTAAAAAAATAAATAAATGAAAAAAGAGTGTAAGCAGCTTGGGACACCGGCCCTCGCGGACAAAAAAACGGATCGGCCCACCGGGAATTCTCCCGGTCCTCCCGATTAGCCAATCCAGGCCTGTGTTCTATGAAGTATGAATGGAATGTGGATGTACTACATCTAACAATTTTAATGGTCACCTGACCTACCTGCATCAGTTGTGTCACTTCACTCCCATTTATGAATTCTCTCGCGGGGCATCATTGGACAGTGCAGCGTGCATGGGATGCGCACTTCCGAATCTCGCCGGAAGTAGTTGGTAATCTGGGTACTTCTCGCATACTGATTTTCGAATTCTATGAATTCAACATACTACTCTGCTCGCATACTGATTTTAGTGTACTGTACAGTATGGAAGTATGCAGTTTCGGATGCAGCCACAAGCATTTGTAGCTCCCCGATCTTTTGAATGCGCTACTATGCTGACACACAGGCGTTTGCAGCTCCACCCTCTTTTGAAAAGAGCACAATCTCAATTTGAATTTAAAGGGACAGTCACCAAAACTGCACAGTTTGGATCAAAGCCTATAAGGGGCAGTTTCAGAGTTATGAAATATGATTTGTGTGGTATTTTGAGCTGAAATTTCAAATAAACACTAAAGGGACATCAGAGATCTATTTTACATTTTGTAAAAAGTGGCATAATAGGCCCCTTTTAAAACACTTTTTAAGCCACTTTATTAAGGTTGAACTTCACATTGACTCCACAGCTGTGGTGCTGAATAACTAATTTGGACACGCACATTTCGATGTTAATGCTGAAACTATGCAACTATTATAAAACATGGAATATGAAATCTCAAAAATACAAAGTACCCAATATATTGAGAAAAATCATCTTTAAAGGTGTAAAAATTTAAAGTGCTTAACTATGAATATTCCTAATAAAATAAAGTAAAAATACAATTTGCTATATTTACGGTAGGACATTTTCTTCAGTGAACATTTATTATATATTATAAGCTTTACTTGAAAATTAAATATTTTTTGGTGGCATAAAAGAAAAATCAGTGGGTCAGTTTAGGGCCAAACAAAGTTTTTGTGAACAGTAACCTCTGCAACAGTTAATTTTTATGGTTTAATGAAATCATTATAATTCATATGGTTCCTCCTTACTGTCTTACTGGTTAAATGTAGGCTAACTGGTTAAATAAATAACTGTGATTATGGGTAAGGTATCTTCTTACCAATATTTGTTATAAAAATAAATAAATAGTAAGAGAGAATTTGTTTTTGTCAGTATCACACGCCCATGCTTGAAAGCTGGATTGGTCTCAGTGGATGATGGTTAGATTCTGTGTCCTTATATCTCTGTCTCTGCACTTTTATTTACCTTTCTTCGTTCTCTTTCTCTTGAACCTCATGTCTCCTTCTCCTCCCTCCGTCTCGTTCCCTTTCCCCAGCCTCTCTTTTCCCACTCCTGCTTTCTGGAACGCTCTCCTGTGCTCCTGGATAAAGGAGAAGCCGTTTTCCAGCAGCTCTTCCAGCAAGAGAAGCAGAGAGCAGTCTCAGAGAGGACAGTGGACTCAATGGTACTAGACATAAAGTTTCAGTTGACTATGTTTGACAGTGGCTAGAGGAAGGAAACAGCTTTATTGAAATGAACACTGAACTTAAAAATAAAAACAAAACAAAAACTACGCAAATTTTTCTAACGAAACAAAAATTCTTTATGGTTGAACAGTTTTACCATTTTTAAATCCATTATCCGATATTCAGGTCTGGCAAGAACACTTTTAGCTTAGCTTAGCATAGATCATTGCATCGGATTAGACCATTTGCATCTCACTCAAAAATGACTAAAGATTTTTGATAATTGTCCTATTTAAAGCTTAACTGTTCTGATGTTACATTGTGTACTAAGTTGCTTTTTTCTAGCCTAATGTGATTTGAAACTATAGTCTCATTCATGGCTTGATAATTAAGCAACTTGAAAAAGATGTTATTCAGCTCCTTAAAATATTATCTATCTAGGTACTGTAACTTTCAATGTGACCACCTGCTTGAACATGGATCGTATGCCAGTCGCACTGCATAATATCATTGAGCGTACTTCAGTCATGGTGCGGCAGCAAGATTCCTTGATCATTACGCTAGAATGAGGGTATAGTTCCTAGTCATACCATCCTAGAAAATAGCATTTTTCCATTTTATGTCTGTCTTAGAACCGTCTGCAGAATAGTCAGGGTTTAAATAGGAAAAGTATTAAAACTCTTCAGGGAGATGATATTAGTCTAATACGATTTAATGATTTATTTTAAGCTAAGCTTAAAAGTTCTACTGCCAGACCCCGAGATTGGCTGAATGGATTTAAAATGGTAAAACACAACTGTTTACCTCCTGGGGACTTAGAGGCTTTTTTAAAGGAGTGTTTTTCTTTTGTTAAAGTAAAGAATAGTATAAAAATAGCATATTGTGGTATTTTTGTGTCATGTTTTGTGACATTTACAATTTAAATGTGACATCTGTTCAAGGTCATTTATTATTTAGATGAACACCTTTTTAATGAATGCTCGCTAAATCTATAGTGAAGCTATATCCAAAGCCAAACTACTTGTTTCAGCAGAGTTACAGTTCGGCTGTTTAAAGTGTGTAGTTTTTATATTACCAAAATTATTTTTCTCAGTGTCAGTTCTTTTTTTCCAGTGTGACTGCTACATCTTAGTGTATTATCTCATATTGTGTTTTGCATTAGTCACTCCCCCAGTCAGAATGGCTCAAGTGGTGCTGGGAAGACTGATTCATTATATCATTATATACTGTAGTATAATTGAGTAGTTTTACATTTATTCCTGGCTCCTCCATGCTGTATAATGGTGTTGGTTAGTGGCCCTTTTTTGAGGCTTCCAAAAGTGCATAAATTCGTTGTAAAACTAAACCCGTACACCAACAGGGGGTTAACACGTTTGACTTTTGATAAAAATTTGATTTGTTTTACGTTTGATGTTTGATTAAAAAAGCTCAGATGTTTAAAATTTTTTAAACTATCCAAATTTCGATAGCCTATTCAAACTCCGTATTTCTCACCGTCAAATAATTCTCAATCTTAGAGTTTCTTTACAGTGCATCTGGAAAGTATTGATAGCACTTCACTTTTCCCACATTTGTTATGTTACAGCCTTATGCCAAAATACATTTTATTCATTTATTTTAAACTCTACACACAATACAATAATGACAATGTGAAAAAAGTTAATTTGTTAAAAATAGAAAAGCTCAAAAATCACATGTACATAAGTACATACATTCTCTTTCCAGTGATAATTCTTAAGATGTTTCAGCAGCTTAATTGGAGATGACCTGTGGTAAATTTAGTTGATTGAACATGATTTGAAAAGGCATACATCTGTCTATAGAAGGTCTTAGGGTTGAAAGTGCATATCAAAGCACAAACCAAGCATGAAGACAAAGGAATTGTCTCTAGACCTCTGAAACATGATTGTCTCGAGGCACAAGGCTGGGGAAGGTTACAAAAAAAATTATACCGCTCTGAAAGTTCCAATGAGCACAGTGGCCTCCATCAGCCATAAGTGGAAGATGTTTGGAACCACCAGGACTCTTCCTAGAGCTGGCCGGCCGTTTAAGCTGAGTGATTGGGGAGAAGGGCCTTAGTCAGGGAGGTAATCAACCCGATGGTCACTCTGTCTAAGCTCCAGCATTCTTCTGTGGATAGAGGAAAACCTTACAGAGGGACAACCATCTGTGCAGCAATCCACCAATCAGGCCTGTATGGTAGAGTGGCCAGACGGAAGCCACTCCCCTCCTGGAATTTGCCAAAAGGCATCTGAAGGACTCTCAGACCATCAGAAACTCACTTCTCTGGTCTGATGAGACTAAAATGGAACTCTTTGAAGTGAATGCCAGGCGTTATGTTTGGAGAAAACCAGTCACCGCTCATTACCAGGCTAATACCATCCCTACAGTGAAGCATGGTGGTGGCAGCATCATGGTTTGGGGTTTCAGCGGCAAGAAGTGGAAGACTAGTCGGGATAGAGGGAAAAATGAATGCAGCAATGTACAGATGAATGTACTGCAATGTGGCTTCACAGCAACTCGGTGAATGTCCTTGAGTGGCCCAGCCAGAGCCCAGACCTAAATTCTATTGAACATCTCTTAAGAAATTTGAAAGTGTCTGTACACCGTCGCTTTCTATCCAACCTGGTAGAGCTTGAGCGGTACTGCAAAAAGGAATCGGCAAAAATTCCCAAGGACAGTTGTGCCAAGCTTGTGGCATCCTATTCAAAAAGAATTGTGGCTGTAATTGCTGCCAAAGGTGCATCAACAAAGTATTAAGCAAAGACTGTGAATACTTATGTGATTTTTCAGCTTTTTTATTTTTAATAAATTTGCAACAATTAAAAAAAAATCACATTGTCATTATGGAGTATTGTGTGTAGAATTTTGAGGGAAAAATAATTTAGTCTATTTTGGAATAAGGCTGTAACAAAAAAATGTGGAAAAAGTGAAGCGCTATGAATACTTTCCAGATGCTCTGTATTTTCTTGAACACTATTTTTGACAATTTTCTGACATTTAAAGGAAAATTGAAAACATTGACATCCACAGAAACAAATACTATGGATGTCAATGGTTACAGGTTTAAAGCTTTCTTTAAAATATCTTATTTTGTGTCCACCAGAAGCAAGAAAGTCAAACATGTTTGGAACAAGTGGAGGGAAAGTAAACGTTGACAGAATGTTTGGGTGAACTACCCTTGAAAGAATCTGAGTGTTTGATGTGAGAAACCGTTCATCTGAGGATCTGTAGTGTTGTTTCATATGTAAAGATTCAACTTTCATATGTGGTAGTAGATGAAAACCTTCTGTGAGTCAAAGCTATAGGCAACAGGTTTGTAAAAAAACGACCAAATGTTTTTAACATAAACGGACTGCTGTGTCAACATAAAGCAAATGCACCCCTTATGACTTTAACATCAACTCCCAAAGCTTGTCTTTAACTGCTGTGTTTGATGTTTGCAAGCAGCACATTATAGTTAGTGATGGTGTGGCTGGATTTATCCCCATGGCCAAACCAGTTAAATAAAACAGGGTGGTCTCTCCCCAAGTCTGACTTACGATGGATTTACTTAAAAGTAGTTGGGATTTATGGTTTGAAGTTCAGTCTAATGAACCGGCTAACAGTCCGGTGCTCAGATATGTGGTCACTATAAGTGAGTTTCCTTTAAGGTCACAGTCTGGTCTAAATTAAGACTTAAAGAACAGACTGAACCAGTGTTAATAATAAGTCACTTCTGAGAGCATTGTAAAACAGCTGATAAACACACATCTGTGGCCACAGACAGCCTGATCTCACGAGAAAACGTAAGTATTTTACGTTTTGGCAGTTTAGTGGCTAATTCGTATGAATTCTCACGAGTTCAGTCGTAAGAAAATGTACGATTTTAAAAAGGAGGCGTGGCACCTAAACCCAACCGTCATTGGGGGATACGCAAATCGTACTAAAATGTATGAATTAGATTGTACGAATTTGTACGAATTAGCCACTAAATGAAAACGTTACAAATTGCCGTGAGATTGTGTTGCCACAGATGAGAATTGCAAAGATTGCTGTGGTACAAGGGTCAAAGAAAAAAAAAGGGTTTTAAAGCATCGAAATAATAAAGCTTTACTGTTTTTCTTCTATAAAAGAATGTGTCCTCTTGAGTTTTTTTCCTGAGCAAAGAGGCTGACTGACATGTTTTAAGCTAAATAGTTTATATAACAACAAACTTACTATATCCTTGCAGCAGGTGTAATGGTATTACGCCTAAAAATAGTCCCTAGCTTGGTAACTGGGTAACAATGCTGCTTAACATCATTGTTCCTGCTGCAGCCATGATACTGCAGCAAAGTTCCAGATTATTATTTCAGAATGAGACTATAGTTCCTATATCAGCCTAAAAATAGCAACTATTTATTTTCTGTCGGTCTTAGTATGCGATGTAACTTTACAGAAAAGTCAAGTTGTCGCTTTTTAGATTTTAATTTGTCAGATGCTAATGGTCTGTTCCAGTGGTCCTCAAACTTTTTTCATCAAGTACCACCTGGGAAAAAAAATTGTCTCTCCAAGTACCACCATAATGAGCAGTATTAAAATACAGCGTAGTAAGCCCAGTAAAGCAGCAACAGTTCTGCACAGTTCAAAAACGTGGCAGATTAATTCCTGTTATTAAGAATATTTATTATTGTCAGCCACTTTAAACAAAAATAGTCTGAACATTCACACTGTACTGTGCTTATATGTAAAAAAAACAAAAAACAAACAAGCTAAAAAAGTCAACTTTTAAATAAAATGTGTAAAAGGTAAAAAGAAAAGTGCTGTACTTAAATATAAAGTATTAACATGTAGTAGCCAATTCATCAACACCTGAAAATTTTGCCTGGACCTCAGAAATATTGGCTATATGTCATATAATGAATATTATTACTTGTCATATTCATATGTAAATAATTTTTGATAAATTTTGAAAAATCTTTACCATGTACGTATTACATATTTGATCCCTCCGCTTATCACTAGAAGGAAGCCCGCGTACCACTAGTGGTACATGTACCACAGTTCGAGAACCGCTGGTCTAATCCAATTCAATGATTTATGCTAAGCTAAAAGATTGGCGGATTGGAACTTTAACTCTAGCTGACTTTTTCAAAATAATTGAAGTGTTCATTAAATAAAAACGCTAAAAACAATATTACCGTCTTCTGGTCGTAACTGCACAATAGGCCCAAAGATAAGGGTTATTTTAAAATCATTTCTGGTTGACTGAACATAAAATAGGCTTAAAATAATTTATTTAGATTGAAATTATTTTATTATGAGAAAACAATTTAGGAAAGCCATATTGGCCCAAAAACAGCAACTTTTCATTTTCCGTTAGTACAAGGTGTAAGTACAGAAGGGTCGAGCTTTAAATAGGAAAATTATCAAAACATTTGTTGGAATTGTATTTGTGAGTGAGATGCAAATGGTCTAATCTGATTCAATGGTCTATGCTTAGCTAAGCTACAAGAGATTGGCTGAATCAATAAAAAAATGCCAAAACTTTTAATTCTAGGGGACTGTTAAAAAAACAATTGGAGTGTTCATTTAATAAAAAAGAGCTAATTAACTAAATAACATAATTACAATATAAATTACCCATTTGTAAACAGTATTGTGTTGTTATCTGGTCGTAACTGCAAAATAGGCCCAAAGATAAGTGTTATTTTAAAATAATTTCTGGTTGCTTGGCCAAGAAATATTATTTAGATTGAAATTATTTTATCATAAAAGAAAAAACAAAGAAAAAAAAAGACACATCGGCCTAAAAATAGCGTCTCTTCATTTTTTTGTCAGTCTTAGTAAACTTAGTAAAAATAAAAAAATATCAAAACTTTGTGGAATGGATTGAGCAGGAAGCTAATGGTCTAATCAAATTCAATGGTTTGTGCTAAGCTAAGCTAAAAGAGATTGGCTGAATGGATACAATAAAGGCAAAAATCAACCTTTTAACTCTAGCTGACTTTTTTCAAAACATTTAGAGTGTTCCTTCAATAAAAAGCTAATTAACTATATTACATAATTACAGTAAAAAGTAAATTACCATTTGCAAACAATAATATGCTCTCATCTGGTCATAACGGCAAATTTGGCAAAAATAGGTTTAATCTTCAATAGTTTCTGGTTGACTAGGTATGAAATGGCCATAAAATATTATTTTGACAAAAATTATTTAATTATGATACCAAATAGCAACTTTTCATTTTTTGTCAATCTTAGTACACAATGTAACTACAAAAAAATCAAGCTATGAAAATTATTGGAACACTTCTATTTGTGAGTGAGATGCTAATGGTCTAATCTAATTGTTTATGCTAAGCTAAGCTACAAGAGAGTGGTTGAATGAATAAAAAAAAATGCCAAACTCAACCTTTTATATCTAGTGGACTTTTTAATAATTTTTATGTTATTATTATTGACTAAATCACCACATTGTTTTCTGTGTTTTGCCTGCAGAGGGAGCCAGAGAGGGAGGAGCAGCTCGACCCCAGCATGCCCCCGAAATTCAAGCGGCATCTGAATGATGATGAGGTCACCGGCTCTATTCGCAGTGAGCGGGTAAGTCACTGAGTCACTTCTTACCATATAGATTAACCAGGAGGTGATGTCAACATGGATATGAATGGTCTACAGTGCTTTTAGCTGACCAGAGCCAATCCTCTCAGCAATTTTTACAACCCCATCATGAACCGCCATGATCAGTTTATGTTGTTTACAGGAGGAAAAAACAGCTATTCTCTAGAACACATAAATGCTTTCTTGCATAACAAGCCACTTAGATGGCGGTGTTTATGTTAGTACACGCATTTACACACAACATTTCAACTCCAATGCTGTACAGCCCTACAGAGAGCTATTTGTTCCTAACACTGTCAAGCAGTTGCCACATGTCATAATAGTAGAGGATAAACTGAGGTGGGAAAGAAATGAAATGGATGGAGAGACAAATACACACAAAAACATGAAACATGAGTTGATTCTTTAAAAATAAAAAAATGTCTAGGTTTTTTTTCTTTTTTTTCTTTTTCTGTAAGTTTTTGTTTTCAAGTGTTGTTGTACAGTTTCAGACAATGATTTAGTTTTTAAAACTGAATAAAAAAAAAAATATATATATATATATACATATATTTATCAATTCTATTAGAAACACCAAACACCATCTAGGCCCAATCCCAGTTCTACCCCTTAGCCCTTCCCCTTACCCCTACATAGATATATACATTAGATGTCACCTAGCCTATTGTTGTCTATTGGACGGAATGCGTCAATAGCGCTGCCATCTTGGTACAGGGTAGCGCTCCTTTGAAATGAATGCGGGACCAAGGTACAGTGGAGGACTGTGGCTATCCAAAGCCAGAGATATACACACATACACATATATCTATAATCGGGATGGGAGTTTTCCTGGATGTTAGTATGTAAATTTTTTTTTTCTAATTACAAAAATTATAATTTTACATCACTTTTCTACATTGATGGATCAGTGACCGCACGGGCATTCCTGACAAAAAGCTTGTGTTTGTGTGTACAGAAATGTACTATTCACCCTCCCTGTTAAATTTGATCTAATCATGTCCTGAAACACACCTCCTCTCCTGCTTTCACTTCTCATACTGACGGAGGGAGCGATTCGTTTGTGAATGAATCCCCCGAACGACTCTTTCACTAGCCGACAATAATACAAGTTTCTTGCAGCGCAGCATCTCGTTGTCATATTTCTTTTGCATTGCTCAGGGTCCCTATGCGATATCTAGTGTAAATATCTATGTTACCCCTACCCCTCGTTTTGCACATGCCCATGAAGGGGTAGTGCTGTCCCAATTCTCTTTAGCTTGAAGGGGTAGTGCTAAGGGCAAGAGGTATACACCCCTTCAAATGAAGATTTTTCAGGACCACACTCGAAACCAAGGGGTAAGAAATATTTCCCAGAATACACCAGCCACAGCTGCACCCAGAAATAAGGAGACCTACAGATTAGTATTTTTTTGTTATAATTACAACAAACAAACGCATGTCTTAATATCTTCATAACTGCGTTCGTATTTTACCATCATGCTTTTTTTTTTTTTAAACGCTAAAATAAAAACTAAATTCTAAATTGTGTGCTCTATTCACAATCTATAATCCCTAATAATTCAGGTGTCGCTAATAATTCAGGAGGGCAAATGATTTTAACTTTATATATTCAGTTATTTTCCTCCCTGTAAATAAGAAAAAGGAAATAAATACAGTATTTGTACAGTATACAGAAGGATGCAGACTTCAAAGGTGAGCCCTTCGAAGTCCACACAGGCTGAACCGAGCGTTTTGAAATGGGACGATCTAGCCTATAGAGGACGGATCTTGTCACCAGGCAACTGTAACCGCTGCCATTAATAAGCGCTCTTTAGTAAGACATGTCACACTCTTTTTGCTTTTTAACATGTGTTTACATATGCAAGTAAAATAAACTAAATTCATACATTAAAACCGGAGTTTTCTTTTAAAAGCGTCCTGCTGTTATCAGCGCACAATGAATCTTGAGATGTTCGAGGCCACGAAGGATTCACCGGTTGTGTCCTTCATTGCCTGGAAAATGAACGATGCATTTAGAGGCTGCGTGTGAAGGATCCTTCTAATTTTTTTGAAATGACACAGCCTTCGTCACACTGCGATGACGCAGCGCACTTCGAATGCATCCTTTGGAGGATGCAGCCTTTGAAATGAGACTCAGCTATAGTCTTTGAAATTGCACAAAATATTAAGACTCTAGCTGTGTCTCATTTCAGAGGCTGCATCCTCCGAAGGATACATTAGAAGTGCGCTGCGTCACTGCGGTGCGACGAAGGCTTTCTCATTTAAAAAAAAATAGAAGGTTCCTTCACACGCAGCGTTCCTTCACACGCAGCCTCCAAATGCGTGCTTCGTTTACTCCAGTTTAAATTTATGAATTGTTTATTTTACTTGGATGTCTAAACAAAAAACAAAAAGAGTATGACTTGTCTTGCTAAAGAGTGATTTTATAGACGGTTTACATTTTTATGTGTAGGTGTTTGGACCAAAGCAAATATATTTATAGCATTTATAATCCTTGTTTTGCACTCAAATCTCTTAAAATAAGTTTTAAAATCACTTTTAAAAAGTCATTACAAATTTTATCACCACTTATTAACAGCAGCTGTTGGTGACGAGAACCGCCTCTATAGGCTAGATCATCTAATTTCAAAGCGCTTGGTTCAGCCTGTGTGGACTTCGAAGTACTTGCCTTTGAAGTCTGCCTCCTTCAGAGGATGCAGCCTCTGAAATAAGACACAGCTATTGTCAACTGTCGCTGAGTTACTATGGTTACTACTAATGTTTGAGGGAAGCACATTTATTCTGAACTGTGATCAAAACTGACCGGAACTACTTGCGCATTCTAGTGATTATTTCACATACCTTCCAGCCACTCAGAATCAAGAATTGCAACAGACCACTGTTTCACTGTATTTTTTAGCAAGGAGTTGCAGTCTTGTTGATCACAATTTCTTTGAAAAAAAAAACTTTTGAATGGTAGAGGAAGTCAAACTTTCATTACAATTTCTATTTCTGAACAACAAAGTCAGGCAGCGAACGGAAAAGTCAACTTAAAAATGAAGACAAATGTCATCATGTAAAAGGCATTAGCTCACACAGGGGGGGATTTAAATTAGCGGAGCCCTTCCCAAGAATCTGTCAGTACTGATCTCATTATTGACATTCAATGTCTCCATCTTCTGCCAGTCCTACACACTCTGTCATTATAAAAACCCTGCCAGCCATTAGTCAAAAGCCATATGCTAATGCCAGAATATGATAACCTTGTGTATTTCACTTGGGTGCAACTCCCGACTGATGTATTAGTGCTGTTGGAGGATTCAGACATTAGCAAATCCAACACAAAGTCTCCTCTAATTTGCCTCTCATAGACGTTTGAACTCGGCAGCGGCGAGAGAATAAGAGTGTGTACGAGCTGAGACGAATGTGGCTTTACCACGTGCTGGTTATATAACACCACTGACAGTGACCCGTTAAAAGAGCAGGTTCTTGGTTTGTTTTTTAAATATCCTCTTGTAAAGCGTTGATTGGAAATGAGTTCTTGCAAAGCTATGTGAAGTCTCAAAGCAATTTCCTGAATACTGAATCATTTGATTGAATTTCCTAAAATCTGCTTGCAGATGCCAGACCTCTGAATGGCTGTTTAAAAACAGCAGTGTTTATTTGACGGTGAGGAATTATCCTAAAAATGCTTGGAAAACTACTAGTATTTTGTACTCTGGGTTCTTGTTCGCAGTTCACACCTGGTATTAAGGTGTGTTCTCTTCAATCTGATCACAAGTGGACAATAGAGTCACTTTACCATTCACACAAGGTGTTTATAAATGTATCAGTAGCACTTTAGAACAATGGTCCATTAGTTAATGTATTTACTAACATTAATTTAGTATGGGTAATCTTGTAAAACATTTATTAATCATAGTTTAACATTAATGCATTAAAATCCAAAGTTGTGCTTGCTAATGTTAATTCCCAATGCATTAACTACTGTTATTTAACTTAAAAAACATTAACTAACATTAACAAAGTTGAATAAATACAGTAATAAATATATTACCAATTGTTTGTTCATGTTTGTGAAAACATTCAGTAATGCAGAGGTTCCCTAACTTTTCAGCCTTCAAAATAACAATACCAGTGACTTTCGACGTCCAATATCCTCCAAGGTGGTTATAAATAATATAAACCTTGCACACAACGGTGCACACATGCCAATAGGCCCAAGTCTAATCATCATTTAACTTTGGAGAACACCACTGGGAGATCATCCTCCATGTTCTGTGTGGCCTATATTTATTTTTAATGTACTAAAGTGCCGTAAATGTGTCAAAGTTTAACCTAATGCCATAAAATCAACGTGCTGTGTCTTTATTATAATGTAATCACCCTAGAGGTCGAATTTTTTTTTTTTATGTAACTATTGACTACTATTTTGTTCTTCATTAGGTTATGGATAAAATATAGAAATTCTAATATTTTAATAAAGTGAATTGGCATGTTTGGAGATCACCAAGTGACCCCCCTCTCATTGTCCTTCGATTCCCACTTTGGGAACCACAGAACTAAATGACTACCAAATTAAAGTTCTACCAATGTATTTCCTGTCCACGTTCAAATACTTTTTACCCTTTCAAGGAAATGTAGGCGGCCATATTTGTGACATATTGTTCGCCCAAGAAACCTAAAATTTTGAAAAACTGCTTGCTGAACTTATTAAAATCAGCAGCACAATCTAAACTGACCAATTGCTGTTGTTGCTTAAGCCCCGATTACATTGAAAACACATTATTTCCAGATCGCTCTAGCTACTGTGCAGCGATTTGCAAGACACTAAACTCCATTGTGGCTGTTTCAATGATAACCAGAGAATATAGGTATAAACACTGGTAAAACAGACAAAGAGTGAGATAAATAAACTGAAAAATGTTTCTGTTAAGTTCAAAACAAAACTTTTTCTTTTGGGGACATCATTTGAAGTTGGAAAATTATATAAATTGCAGAATATTACAACATAATCAAAGTGACAATAATATTCCATCATGACACGAGTATTGTGATAATGTCTTATGGTGGAGACTTCTTTTTTTTTTTTTCACCTTTATTTTTATAGGACAGTAGAGAATCCAGACAGGAAAGCACTGGGAGCAGAGAGAGGGAAAAGATCGGCAAAGGACCTCGAGACGGGAATCAAACCAGGGTCGCCACGAGCACACTGGTCCTATATGTCAGCGCGCAGTACCACTAGGCTACTGGCGCTGACTTGGTGGAGAATTCTAATGGATATAGACAAATTATGTTTTTGACTCCGAGTTATAATCAGTCGGAATCATTTAAAATAAATCTGCCTCCACTGAACTAAATCTGTAGAACTAGATATTTTAGATATTTAGATATCTAGAGGCAATTATACATATACATTAATACTTTTTAATGAAGTAATAATAAAAAAAATGTCCAAACCATTTAACCTACAAATGGTCAAAAAATAAATCAGCAGTGACTATAGTGATTTGAGATTTTCTTCATCACTCATTGTGGAACATCAGCATATTTAAACATCACAAGTCTTGTTAAATTTTGGGTTTCACTTAATATTAAGTGGCCTTAACTACCGTGTACTCGCTTTTAAATTAATAATTTGGTACAAACCACTTATTATACACATACATACATGTTTTACATTGTACTTGTATATACATTTTTAATTATCTGCTTGTAATTACAACTGTAATTTATTTCTGTAATCACATATACACAGTTGACCAAAACCTTAAATCTTAACCCACCCTTAAACATGCCAACAAACCTGTCCCTGACCTTAATAGCACTATAAGTGCTGTGCAATACAATCTAAACACTTTAGTTTACATAGTTTTAATGCATCTAGTAGATATGGCCATTTAGTATATGGTGGGACTGAATTTTGAAGGCTTTAAGCCATGCATTTCCATTACATTTATAGCTTTCAAAAGAGAAAAAAATCATTTATTGTTTCTTTTCCATGGTGTTTTTTCCTGGTAAGGTAGCATGGAATTTTCCAGAAGGAATTTTAGCGAAGTATCACAGGTCTGGATGCAGTTATAGAGAGTTATATAACATTAGTCATGGAGATGTTGAAATGATCAGCTGAGGTATGTGATCAGTCATGGATGTTACAACAAAACTAATGAGAGGTCAACTAGATGCCTCCTGATCTGTGATTGAATGCAGACCGCATGGACTTTATATCTCTTTGTTCATCAGCAGTGTCTCCTTGTCTCCATGTCCTGAACAGGTTTATCTTTGGGTAAATTATTTTCTAGGAAAGCCAGCATCACACGGTGTGACCACATTGTGCCCTTCAGAGTGTTCAGTTGTCCTTGACGGCTGGCAGACCACTGTAAACATAACAATAAGAATTGATTGAGTCTCAGACTGTTATTTCAAACACCTGGTTTCAATTCAGACAGAACATTAGATTAAACCCACAATGCCCAGTTGTGCCCAGCCTGATATACTCATCTTCTTAATTTGCAGAGGAACCTACTGGAGGAAGACTCTGATGAAGAGGAGGACTTTTTCCTGTAAGTCTGCAGTTGTGCATAATCACTCTTGAATTGGAATAATAACAGATCTTCTGCATTAATTATTGTTTGCGTCCAGCTTTTGATTTGTCTAGCTTTTTTTTAATGTTTTTTTTTAAAGGAGAGGACCGACAGGACCAAGATTTGGAGGTCAAAATGATAAAATCAGACAGTACGTACACAATTTTTCTTTTAAATTTTTTCTGTTGTTTATGGTTTGTATGTGAGCAGCACTAGTTCTGTGTTCCCTTTGTGGATTGACAGTACAATACTTCTCATTTCAGTCAGTTGTCGTCCATTTGGTCTGTTCTAGCATAGGCTTTTGGTCCAGACACTATATCTATATCTATAGCTTATTTAACAATGCAGATTGTGTCAAAGCAGCCTAACATAGATGAAGAAAAGAAAGTAAAAGCAATAATATTTTAAATTGTGGAATTTTCCAGGAATTCAGGCAGGTAGGCCAGAGAGTAAAGTCGAATGCTGGTGTAGTTCTAGTAAATTGAAACTGTTTCACTTCCGTTTTAGTATAAATTCAGTTTAGTTCATTGATATAGGGTGTTTACACCACACTTGTAATTAGATGCACAAATATTTTTAGTTTACTTCATTCTTGCGTTAAAATCAGTTCACAATAGACAAAGATTGATGTCATGGGAGGGCATCTGTCTGCCTTGTGACTTCAGCTTTGTTGCTAATGGCTAACATGAATTTTATGAAGAGAGTAGCTGTGCTTCTCCAGAAGCTGTGCCAGGATCACAGAAGCCTTCAGTGGTATTTCCGACTGAGCTAGTTCCAGTTTGATGAGCTGTTGTCCTGTTTTCACTGGAGGATTTTTCCCTTGGGACACCATCAAAAGAAACTATGTTGTAGTCATGGCCCTAGTAGAGCAAGTTCCTGGTTAACGCTGCACCAATGTCCACCAAAGTTCAGATTTTTCAACTGAAGTGTCATTTGCTCCATTCACATTATTTGCTTGATTCACTTCATTCGTGCAAGTAGCGTCGCTGGATGTCTAATCACTTCTTTGCATTGACCTAACATGTAAATCACTTGCGCTAGACCCTACATCCACATCTGGTGTGAGCCTGCATCAATGCAAATATCATTGCTGAAGGCCGATCCACTGAAGAGCAGTCCACCAATGTGCGGCTTCACTAGTGCAGCCAAGCAAGCAAGAGGCGAAAGTGGCAAGGAACCAAAATTTCACCAATTGAAGGAAGTGAAGAACAAGCCTTGAGAGAAATCAGGCTAGACCATTCTTAATCTTGCTAAATGTCTTGTACAGAGGTGCAGTATGGATGCCACAGGCTTGAGAATAAAGGATGCCCGTTGGGGAAAAGGTGCAGGTCCAGGTTGGTCACTAGGCAGTTGTTCAAACTAGCAGACAGGATCAATGCGTTGACCGATTTGTCACTGGGGTCTTTGCAGAAACCGACTCAATGACCACAACAGCCATCTGCTCAGGATATGGGTTGTATTAATCATTTTGTAGACCTAGTGATAAGAAAAAACAGACTAACACAAGCATAAACATGTTGGCCTGGTGTGTCCCAGGCTTTCATTGATTCCTGGTAATTTGGCATGCCTTTGACAATGCATTGTTTTTATGTGAACAGTTTTGTTTTTTAATGTAAACAAAATCAGAAAAAAATATTTAAAATATCCATGTGGACATGGCCTAAGATTGTAGTCTGAGGATGCAGTCTGTGTTGAGGCTGAGACTAAAAGAGAGAGTCAAAGTTGGGACCAGAAGATGGTCAAGTTTGAGTCCAGGCAGAAACCTAGAGAGGGTTGAGTTCAAGTCAAGACTTGATGTTTTAAGTTTGGTAGTTATTTTCAGAACTGAAAAACTAGAAATGTTCAAGTAGTAGGATGAGCTGAGCTTAAAAATGTGGAGGCAGATATCTAGAGATTTACACTGGCAGGGTGTTATGGAAATCGCAGTTCTTGATTCAACCAGCACTGCCCATGTCGTTGTGCTTGTAGTTTATGTAACCCTTTATAATGACATCTGTGAAAACACCCACCCACAAACACACCTCCCGTCTGCAAAGAAGGGAAGCACTGTAACCATCTGGGTTTCTATGAAACAACATAATATTTGCAGGCAAAAGTAAACAGCTACTCCCAATATTCAAAAGTTCTTCTGGTCCTGACGTGGATGTAGTAGCCAGACTGTGAGCTTTTCTTTGTTATGAAGTTTGGTACATACTAATGTGTTGCAGTAATTCTCCCAGTGGAGACCTAGCAGAGCTTCGCCCAGTGTGTGCAGCCACACGACACCAGCTTTACGTAACCATGTGCTGCACTGTAGAGTGACCCATAAAACAATGGAATTTAATAGGGAAACCTTGGAAGGTGAAATTTTCCTAATGTTTTTTTTTTTCTTGCCTTTGTGTACTTCTCTGATTTTTGCACTTACTTCATTTGTCTGTTGGTTATTGATGTGGAAGCAGGGCTGCACGTGGAAGGTACAATTCCAGGTGCAAGAGATGTGCAAGGTCCTGTGCCATTGGCACTGATGATGGTTTGTACTAGGCGGGCATCCAGGCACAGAAGCAAGGGGCAAAACATCCTGTTCTCAGTTCATTTACAGGTTAATCTCCCTTTTCAAAAGCCATGCCAAGCTCTTGTGCCAGGTGTATGAGAGCAGCTAAATACCTCACATGCTATTTAGTGCGTATTTGCTTGTCATGCCTATGAGATCAAATATTTCAAACTATTTGGATGTGTCTAGACTATGTCTAGCAAAACATTCTCACCACCTCTCGACATTGCAGGGTCAACAGATCATAGTCATAATGATGAATCCCGAATGGTTTATAGAAGAAGAAAAGGTTCACTTTTTCAAAATAATAGAATCACAGGCCTAAACATGTGCACAGAAGCTGTTAAAATGTCCTGCTGAATCGAAAGGAAGTACCATACCATTCCCCTCATGTTGTCCTCTCTGTCTTGTTGGTCTTCAGGGTGCAGTCTCAGGTCGATGAGGTCATTGACGTCATGCAGGAAAACATCTCCAAAGTGATCGAACGAGGAGAACGTCTAGATGAGCTGCAGGATAAATCTGGTAAGATGGATGTGAACGAATCATTGTGAATCCTTTGCCACTTGCTAATTTCTTTAATTCCAAGAGAATCAAGACATGATTCTTGGACCATCACAGAAGTTTTGTAGTTTCTTCTTCAGACTGGGAATCTGTAGTATTGTGAACATGGGAACAATTTCATTTAAGTTCAATTAGGGCTGGGCGATATGGCAAAAATGTAATCTCGATAATTACTGTCCATATCGAACAATTAAAATATATATTCTGATATCAGTTGTTAATGCTTCCACATTTAAAGAGTACCCTAACAATGACTGAAGCCTCAAAAATTAGAGGGTCCATTAAATGGCATAATGGACTAAGTTCAATTTAGCTATAATGAATCAAGGACAGATTTGCAGATCTATGTTATTAATTTCTGTGCCTGTAGTTGCAAATGAATAGATGGGAAAGCCATGTGTAAACAAACTATTATTTCCAATCGGTCAAATTCGACAGCTCATTAAACTTGACCAAACTTGATCCAGAGGACTGTGGGAAACTGTTCTGAAGCCCAGTGTGATGTCAGAATCAGACCTTCTGTTAGTTTTGTATTTCACCGTACCTGAACCTCTTGTGAGTTATGTCCCATTTCTGTTATTTCGTTTGGGGAACCGCCTGGGGACACATGGCCAGGATAGTGGGTAAAATGTCTTGTGGTCCACACTGTGGTGTGGTATTTTTCTCATTTCAGGCCAAGATGTGAAAAATAAACCAAAAGATGTTTGTGCATGGGTTTGTCTACGCTGATCTGAAATGAGTGGCTAGTCCCAAAAAAACATGAAGAGTTCAGAAGCAAAAGCCTCTAAGTTACATCTGTTCTTCTGAAATGAGCATTTTTCTCAGGCTCCTGTGTGTAGGTTTAATAGTTTCACCAATGATGCCAATTAACAGGTTCTTATATTGTCTTTAAAAGTAAAAGGGGGTCAACAATACTAAATGGATTTGAGGATGAACTTTGGCTAAAGGCCGAAATATCATTTTAGATGTTTTATAATGTGGTCTGATATATCTATTATTGTGATATGATATGTCACTCACATTGTGCCCATGTTTTGTTATCACATGATCTGATGAAATTAAATCAGATGACTTTTTGATGCACATAGTGGATTTTATTGGGCTTTCTTGACCACAGACATATCCCCCTGCAGCCCAAGACCAGCAATTCACTGACGCTAAGCAGGACTGAGATTGGGCAGTACCTGGATGGGAGATCACATGGGAAAACTAGGTTGCTGTTAGCAGTGGTGTTAGTAAGGCCAGCAGGGGTGCTCAATTTGTGGTCTGTTTGAGTCCCAATGCCCCAGTATAGTGAAGGGTACACCATACTGTCAGTGGGCACCGTCTTTCAGATTAGTTGTTAAACCGAGGTCCTGTCTCTCTGTGGTCATTAAAAATCTCATGGGACTTCTCGTAAAGAGTAGATGTGATACCCCGTTACCCTGGCTAAATTTATCATGGCTTCCCAATCACAACCCTCCACCAAATTGGCTCTATCGTTGTCTCTCCGCTCCATCTATACCTAGTGTGTGGTGAGCACACTGGCACCATTGTCCTGTGGCCGCCATTGCATCATCCAAACAGATCCTGCACACTCGTGGTGTGGAGAGATTCAATTAAATTCAGTTTCAATTCATCTTTATTTGTATAGTGTTTTTACAATATAGATTGTGTCAAAGCAACTTCACATAGAAGAATATAGTGAACTGAAACCATGTGAGTTCAGTTTTCAATGTTTAAGTTCAGTTCAGTGTGGTGTAATATTCACTGCTGAGAGTCCGATCGTTGTAGAGCAAATCCATCGATGCACAGCTCTACAAGTCCTGAACCATACAAGTCATTGGCGAAAGCGGCAAGGAAAAATCCTCACCAATTGGCGAAAGTGAAGGATAAAAAACCTTGAGAAAAAACTAGGCTCAGAACCATTTCTCCTATTGCCAAACGTCTTGTGCAGAGCTGCAGTCTAGATGCTGGAGGCTGGAGAACACTGGACGTCAGTGAAGACTCATCTGTCCCTGGAGTTCCACAGGAATCAGTCTCATGCTCTCCACTCCTCCATGACCACCACCACAGCAGCTGCTCAGGATACGGCCTGGTCCAGGATTATGGAAAGCTTGGGATCATATCTTCACAGGTCATTAATTGCATCAGTGGCGCTGCATAATCTCTGGGGGCCTCGGGATGAGTATCCCCAGGTGGAAACTGTGAATAAAGAGAATAATTAGCATAGCTGCTGTTCATAGTGTTTATAAACGAGAGCACATTCATGCATCATAGCCCTATGTGATGCTTTGAGTTTATTTTTTACAAAAAAGATAGGTCTTAAATCTAGTTTTGATCTGCGAGAGTGTGTCTGAGCCTCGGACATTATCAGAAAGGCTATTGCAGAGTTTAGGAGCCATAAAAGAGAAGGCTCGACCTCCTTTACTCGACTTTGCTATTCTAGGTACTACCAGAAGCCCTGATTTTTTTTTTAATTATAAAGAGGGGTTGGATTTTAGTGAGACAGAAGCTTGATTAGATAAAGAGGAGCTAGATTATTTAAAGCTTTATAGGTAATAGACAATATTTTATAATCAATACAGAACTTAACAGGTTTCCATTATAGTGTATGCACCTTCTTAGCGGATAAAATTTGTGGTGTACTGAATTGTGCGTATACATTTTCAATCCCATTTGCAACATTTCTTGGAAATATCTAGAGAGTTTACTATAATCGTAATGGCCTTCACAGACATCAGATCTTAATCCAGTAGAGCACCTTTGATATCGTACTGTAGGTACTAGAGAAACGTGCATGATAAAGTTGCTGGTTAGTGTACAAAAATCAAAACAGGCTGTACTGTGCTCAGACACATGCTTCAGTGTCTTGTATCCATTGTTTATGCTTTAGAAACGCCTCTGCATTGTTTGCAAATGTGCGAACAAGTAGCTTTATAATGCAGCATCTGGAAGACATTGTCACTCTCTAAAGGGTGAATGTTTTCCATCTGCTGTCTGCAATACTGTCTTTGTGCCGAGCTCTGAAGGTGAATCTAAAAAAAAAATGTTACATCCTTTTCATGCATAAATGGAAAGAAACCATCTGGTAAGGGCACCTGTTTTCTGCGCGTCTTTCTGGCTGTATAAGAATTGATCCTCTGCTGTGTTTTTAAATGGCAGCTGGTATGAGCTCAGCTTCACTGATTCTTCTTCTTCTTGCACTAATGAGGCTGAACATGTTTCAGTTGATCCCACATGTTGAGCTGTAACATCTCAATACTGCATTCGGAAAGTCAACAAGCATCTCCAGGAGACAATGTTTATCCATATAAAATGATTTTAAGGGTCTACATAATGGCACCTGTATGTCCCAAGTCCACCTTGGTACTGATCCTGTCATGTCACGTGACTTTCAGAAAGCCTATCGGACAATGCATCAGCGTTCAGCAGCAGAGCCAAGCAGCTTCACAGAAGGATGTGGTGGAGAGACACGAAGGTGACCCTAATATACATATAACAGTTCTGAGAGTGTGTTCACACATGTAGTCCTGTTCTCTTGGTATGTTTTGTCGGGCCCAAAAGAGAAATTGGTTCATTTAGTCTGATAGTTAGTATCATAATTAGTATGATAATTATGCTAGAAATGTTATCACCATGTTACTGCATGCTGCTAGCTGCTTATCTCATGGTAGCAACAAGTTAATTAATGTCAGAAACACACCAAAACCATGATAATTCTTGCAACATGCTATGTCATGTTAGAAACATGTCAGCAACATCCAATTTTGTTACCAACTTGCTAATTCATGTTAGAAATACAATAACAACATGGACATTTATGTTAAAAATAGGTTAGCAAAATGTTATTTTATGTTAGAAGCTTGTTATCTCCATGCTAATTCATGCTACCAACTTGTGAGTTTACACAAGACATAAAGTAGGAACATGGAAATTCATGCTAGAAACAGGTTAGCAACATATTAATCCATGATAAAGAATCACCATTCTAATTAGTTTACCTACATGTTACTTCATGCTGGAAATAATAACAACATGCTAATTCATGCTAGCAACTTACTAATTAATGCTAATAGCAAGCTGGTAACAGAATACAATGCTGCTGCCATGTTTCTACCCAGAATTGGCACACTGCTAGCATGAATCATTGTATTAGTGATTCTAACACAACAGTAACATGTTATTTCATGCTAGCAACATGCTAATTCAAGTTAAAAACATGACTGCAACATCATATTTTGTAACCAACATTCTAGAAATGTTATCACCATGTTAAATCATGCTGGTAGCTTCTTAATCGATTTTAGCAATGTGTTAATTATTTTAGAAACACTAAAATCATGATAATTTTTGCTAGCAACATGCTATTTCATGTAAGAAACATGTCAGCAACATTCCATTTTCTTAGCAACTTGGTTATTCATGCTAGAAGTAGGTTAGCAACATTTTCATTGAGTCCATGTTAGCATGTTATCCCTATGCTAATTAATGCTACCAACTTGTTATTTTACACAAAATATCAACATGGCAAATCATGCTAGAATCAGGTTAGCAACATATTAATCCATAATAAAAATTAACCATTCTAATTAGTTTACCAACTTGGTAATTCATGCTAGAAATAATAACAACCTGGTAATTCATGCTAGCTACATACTAATTAATGCTTATTGCAAGTTGCTGTAATGTTTCTAACACTATTTTGCTCACTGCTAGTTTGAATTGCTATATTAGTGATTCTAACACACCAGTAAAAATGTTGTTTCATGCTAGTGACATGCTAATACATGTTAGAAACATGGCTGCAATGTCTTATTTTGTTACCAACATGCTGGAAATGTTATCACCATCTTAATTCATGCCGCTAGCTGCTTAACCCATGCTAGCAACATGTTAGTTAATGTCAGAAACAAAATGTTAACATGGTGTGTTATGTTAGAAACATGTCAGCAACATGCAATTTTGTTACCAACTTGCTAATTCATGTTAGAAATATGGTAGCAACATGGCAACTTATGCCACTAACATGGTTATTCATGCCAGAACATGTCAATCCATGCTAGAAGTATGTTATCCCCATGTTACTTCATGCTACCAACTTGTGAATTTACTCAAGATATAATGTAGCAACATGGCAATTCTTGTAGAAAAAGGTTAGCAACATATTAATCCATGATAAAGAATCACCATTCTACTTAGTTTATCAACTTGTTACTTCATGCTAGAATTCATAACAATAATACAATGATACAATAATACAATGTTGCTGCCATCCTTCTAACAAGAATTAGCTCACTGCTAGCATGACATTATTGATGCTAACACACCAGTAACATGTTATTTAATGTTAGCAACATGCTAATTCATGTTAAAAACATGGCTGCAACATTATATTTTTTTAACCAGCATGCTATAAATGTTATTAAAATGTTAATTCCTGCTAGCAACATGTTAATTAATGTCAGAAACACAACTAAACCAAGATTATCCTTGCTGGCAACATGCTGTGTCATGTTAGAAATCCAGTATCAACATGGCAATTCATGCCAGCAACATGGTAATTAATTATGTTAGAAATAAATATGCAACACGTTAATTAGTGCTAGAAGCATGTTATCTCCCTGCTAATTATGCTACTATCTTGTGACTTTACACAAACTTTGTTTATCAACATGCTAGAAATGTTATCACCATGTTAAATTATGCTGCTAGCTGCTTAATTCATGCTAGCAACATGTTAATTGATGTCAGAAACCCACTTAAACCGTGATAATTCTTGTTAGCAACATGGTATGTCATCTTACAAACATGTCAGAAACATGCAAATTTGCTAATTCATGTTAGAAACAGGTTAGCAACATTTTAATTTGTGCTAAATAATCACCATTCTTATTCGGTCTACCAACTAAGTCGTGCTAGAAGTAATAACATTCTAACAACATATTAATGCATATAGCAAGCTGGTAACAGAATACAATGTTGTCTGTCCGTCTGTATATCTGTCTCCGTTTGTCTATCTGTTTGTCTGTCTTAGACTGTCATTATTGTTTATTATTTTTGAACAAACCTCATTTTATGATCCTAATTTCCCCGCTGTTTTGTCTTCCTTAGATGAAGATGATTGTAGCGTTGGTAGTGGTCATCCTTCTCCTTATCATAATTGGTAAGTCTCCTCCATAAACATTTCTACTACATACTTCACCATATTACCTTTAAATGTATTTTACTTAAGCTTTCCCTCTCTTTCTGCAGTTCCTGTGATCTTGCGGTATCGCTAGTGTCTGGCCGGGAGGTTAGAGGCATAACAGGACTCTTCCTCCCTCCTCTCCCTCATCTTTTTGCTGTCATTCCTTCGTACCAGAGGGGGGCGCTGCACAGGGTTGGGCTGCCCACTGTATTTGCCTATTTGGCAGGGTCTGGAAACGTTACAAACAGGGGCAGGGTTTAATTAGTGTGTGTGCGACTACCCAACATATCAAGCTCTCGCAACAAGGCACAACACTGGTGCAGACCAATCTCTAGTATGCGCACAATGGGTATTTTTGTTGTACATGCATTCAGTAAAGACAAATTAAGGGTTTATGTTACATGGAGAATAACAAACGTTCGCCCTGCGCTCTTCTGGTATTTCGATGTCCTATTTTTTAGCTAGTTAGAAGATCAATTCCTTCTGCTTACGACATGACGCGCGTGCACATTTAAAAGGGTAGGTCTGTGAAATACTGTCTTCTCAGGTGGGAGGGGCCAAATCAGATTCCTTATGATGTCACCGTGGCTGTGATGTCATCATCTTAACAAAAGTCACTCTGAAAGGTAATGTTACTTAATATTTGCTGCTATTACTTGCTGTACATTTTTGTTTTTCCATAGTTGACGAATATTGAGCGTGGTTATTAGTGACGAGTTTGTATTAATTTAATATCAAGGCATTATTTGCAGTTTTTTCCCCTCCAGATTTTAATTATTTATGTACAAACTGTAATTTTCTTTTCTGCCGTCATTTTAACGGCTTGTGATTGGTCAGTAATGTAATAGTCGTGCGTGATGATGATGATGAGGATGATGATTGAGTGTCGCTGATGGTGAACTGAACACACCTGAAACTTTTATATGATTTTACTGGTTGTCTTTTTTTTGCGTTATATTTATTTGTAAATAAATATATATTCCCAGTGTAAGTCAGCCTTGGCTTTCCTTTG